>NC_133617.1:564434462-564614299 GCF_048593235.1 Sminthopsis crassicaudata | reverse complement strand
TAACTGATGGTTCCTTCACTGGGGGATATTTGTACATCAAAATTATATTTACTGAGCTTGAAAAAAGTGATACATTTTAAGCTTTTGCTTCTTTCTTACTATTTTTCCATGCTAATTGATATAATTTTCAATGACTTTTTGTTGCTCTAAATAAAGACAGATTTATAAACATGCCAATGTATTGTGAACAAAAATGTCAATTGGTATAAATATATAGCATAGTTTTCTTGGGATAGACCCACTACCTCAATTTCCTTAAGGTTATATATAAATTAATTTTAAAAAGAAGACTGAAATCTATTGGGCAAGTAGTTAGTAACCAATTTTGGAATTTTTAAATCAATCCTTGAATGATTAGATTTAAAAATGCATCCTGATTTTTCATCATTATTACCAACAAAATAACATTTAAGGCTTACAAAATGTTTTTCTCACAAATACCCAGAAACAAAGTAGTATATTATTACAAATGAGGAAAACTTAAAGAGGTGAAGGGGCTGTAAACATGATCACAAAACTAAGTGTGAGAGCCAGTATATTAAGACAGCCCAATCTGCTGTTTAGTTTACATTGAGTACCAGGAGTCTTAGGTCCTGAGAATATAGACTACTATTAGCTTTTGTGGATTTTATTGAGAAATTCTGGGTAATTTGGAATGTTTCTGTAGTGTTTCTAAAACAATAGCATTTTGATGGAGTATGAAAATGTTCATGCCAGGTACCATGCTGAGTACTTTACAAATGTTTGATCCTCACAATAACCTTGTGATGGTACATATTGTTATTTTACATTTTACAGCTGAGGATACTAAGGGAAACAAATGTTAAGTAACTTTCCAGGGTCAAAAAGCTAATAAATATCTAAGGCTAGATTTGAACTCAAGACTTGCTGACTCCACAATGCTAATGAGCCCCCTATGATTTGGATTCAAAATACCTAGTTTCCAGTTCTACTTCTACCACTTACTAGTTTTATGACTATAAAAGAATCATTTCATTTCTCTGAGTGTCTGTATCTGTAAAAGTATAATGTGATGGGTTTTCCTTCCTTCCTTCCTTCCTTCCTTCCTTCCTTTCCTTCCTTCCTTCCTTCCTTCCTTCCTTCCTTCCTTCCTTCCTTCCTTCCTTCCTTCCTTCCTTCCTTCCTTCCTTCCTTCCTTCCTTCCTTCCTTCCTTCCTTCCTTCCTTCCTTCCTTCCTTCTTTCTTTCTTTCTTTCTTTCTTTCTTTCTTTTCTTTCTTTCTTTCTTTTCTTTCTTTCTTTCTTTTCTTTCTTTCTTTCTTTCTTTCTTTCTTTCTTTCTTTCTTTCTTTCTTTCTTTCTTTCTTCCTTCCTTCCTTCCTTCCTTCCTTCCTTCCTTCCTTCCTTCCTTCCTTCCTTCCTTCCTTCCTTCCTTCCTTTTGCAATTAGGGTTAAGTGACTGGCCCAGTGACTAGGAAGTGTTAAGTATCTGAGGTCAAATTTGAACTCAGGGGTCCTTCTGACTTCAGGGCTCATGCTTTGTCCACTGCACCACCTAGCTTTCCCAGTGTGTTAGTTTTTTGAGAATCAAATTAGTATATCAAATATTTTATTAGTATATCAAATGCTAAGTGCTATAGATGTGAATATGATTCATTCAATCATCTTTTAAAAGTTGATTATTAACATATAAAGTTCCACGTAAATCTGCTTATTCGACATATCTTGTCAAAAAGAAAATTAACTATTTAAATCTTGAGAAAAAGTAAGCATAATATTAAACATCTCTGATAAGGCTTGATATCCAAGATATTTAAGAGATTGATATTGAACTATAAAACTAAGAGATCTTCCCTAAGCATACCACTCTTTCATTGAATCACTGAATGGGCATTGCCTTAGTCAAACTGAGATCTATTATAAACTTTAGGTTAAAAGGGCCAAAGTCTCCCATCTCCAGTCATCCTGATCTATATGTTGCAACTGGACTCAGATGGCTCTGGAGGAAAGAGTGAGGTAGAAGACCTTGCACAACCCTCCCTGACTTAAATCCTCTTCAGTTGCATGTCATGTCATTACCTTCCTTATGTCACGGTCTGCTTCCAGAATGAAGGACAAACAATAACAATCACAACCTTCTAATCATGGATGTCCTGGGATTCTGTCCTGGACCTTTTTCTTTTCTCTTTCTATACTATTTCACTTGATGATATCATCAAATCCCATGGATTTAATTATCATCTCTATGCTGAGAATTCTCAAATCTACCTTTCTTGCCTTACTTTTTTTTTTTCTGACCTCCATTCTCACATCTCTAACAACCCTTTAGACATCACAAACTGGGTGCCAGTAGACATGTTAAACTTAACAAATCCAAATCTGAACTTATTATCTTTCTTTCTTTCCTATTCTAAAACTTCCCTATTATTATCAAGGTTATTACCATCCTCCAGGCTCAAATCCTAGGTGTCTACCACACTAGTCCTCTAATTTGCCACTATCTCTCACCATCTCCCTCAACATGATCTGCTTCCAAAACCTGTCAATTTCACCTTTGCAATATCTCTCAAATACACCCCTTTATCTCCTCTGACACTGACCCTTTAGAGCAGACCCTCAACATCCTAATTAGGATTATGGCCTTAACCTACTAGGGGATCTTCCTGACTCATATCTATTTTCATTCCAATCCATTTTTCACTCAACTCCAAAGAGATTTTTCCTAAGGCATAGGTCCAACCATATCAATCTCCTACTCAATAAACTCTAGTGACTCCCTATCTTCTCCTGGATCTAATACAAAATCCTTTTGCTTGACATTCAAAACTCTCCATGAACCAATCTCCTTTCTACCTTTTCAATTCTTTTATATCCTATTCTTTATCACATACTTTCAGTTGAGTCATGCTATCCTTTGCTGTTCTGTTTCTTAGTTCTGGGCATTTTTTTTTTCTGGTTGAAATGACTGGAATGTTCTCCCTCCTCATCTCCATCAACTGACCTCCTGACTTCCTTCAAGTTCCAACTAGAATCTCACCTTCTACACAAACCCTTTAACAATCTCTCTTAATTCTAATGCTTTCTCTATTAGTGTTCTACATGAATTGATGAGCAGGTTGATTTCAGAAAGCCTGGAAAGACCTACATGAACTGATGCTGAATGAAGTGAGCAGAACCAGGAAAACATTGTACACAATAACAACATCACAAGATTATGTGATGATCAACTGTGACAGACTTGGCTCTTTTCAACAATACAATGATTCAAGGCAATTCCAATAGACTTGGAATGGGAAATGGCAATTGTATCCAGAGAGAGAACTATGGAGACTGACTGTGGATTGAAGCATAGTATTTAAACTTTTTTGTTTGTTTGCTTTCTTTTCTTGTGGTTTTCCTCCCTTTTGGTCTATTTTCCCTTTAACAATGACAAATATGGAAATATCTTTAAAAGGATTGCACATATTTAATCTATATCAGATTGCTTGAGGATGCAGGAGGTAAGGAAATAAGGGAGAAAATTCAGACCACAAAGTGTTACAAAAATTAATGTTGAAAATTATCTTTACATGATTCTGGAAGATTTTTGAAAAATTGAAAAAATTAGTAGAAAATACTTTAAAAAACAAAAATATTCTAAAGCTTAATTGTTCTCTATATAATATTATATAGCTTTTTTGCACATATTTGTTTTCTTATGTTTCATATTCTCTGAATATTCATTGGTCAGTTAGTCTTTTAGCATTATAAAGAACCTACTAATTGACTGACTGAATCATGCATATTTCAAAGGATTTGAACAGAGTTTTCACAAAAAGAAATGTAAGCTTCAAATCCCTAATAATAAGAGAATGGTGAAATAAAATAACACAGGTTTTACCTCATATCCATTAGAGTGGAAAAAATGATAAAAGATGGAGCATTCATTGTTAAAGAGGCTATGATGTAATACATGTGCACTGATATGCTTTTTGTGAAAATGTGAATTGATCAAACCATTCCAAAGATAATTTGGAATTATGAAAGAAAAATTATTAAAATCCTTATAACTTCTTACCTAGGAAACCCATTACAGAGTATCTAACCCAAGAAAATCAATGAGAGAAAGCATATATATTTATATCATTTATGTTTCTTTAGCAAGTAAAACACTGGAAACAAATTAAATATTCACTTACTGGGGAAACATCTGGATCAAATATGAATTCACAGAATATTATCACAGAAATAACAACCATGAAGGAGTCAGAGAAACTTTTTGGAATTGGTGTAATGAAAGATAAGCCTACCTATTCTGTAGCCTATGACTACCATGATATAAATGTAAAACATTAGAATTTGATTAAAATTAAGGGCCAATCAGCTTCAGAAAACCAATAATTGAATATATTTCCCTTCTCTTGGCAAAGCAGAGGTAAATTATGTATGGGAAATCTGCAAAGTATTAGAAGTGTCATTGTATCAATTATCTTTACTTAACTTTTTATTTGTCACAAAAAGTGAGTTCTGTGAATTATTCTCTGGCATAACAACAAACTATTTAAAAAAAAAAAGAAAATAAAGGCTTCAGATTCCAACTAAAATTTCACTTTCTACACAACCTTTCCCAATCTCTCTTAATTCGAATGCTTTTTCTCTTAGAGTTCTACATGAACTAATGAGCAAATTATAAATAATCATCATAAATTTCTCACAGGATTCCCCATCAGACTACAGGAAAAAGTGGAAAAGAGCACTTTGATTAATATGAACCCCATGACAAATTTAATAGACTACTGATAATATGACATTGTTTATATTATCTGTTCATAGGATTTCATTTTGCAACATCACTGGAGAACACTGCAGTAGAGATTCATCTAACCTTTTTATGGGTGTTTTGTTTGTAATTGTCCTTACAAAATAAATAAATAAGCAGAATGTTATTTCTAGGCCCAGCCAAAACAGTATACTTTAAGTCTAGAACTGAATTGTGTAAATATAACAAAGTTAAAAAAAAAAAAGCTGAAGTTAATGATCACAGCCTTTTTACAATGGTTCATACTCCCTCGGGCTCCAAAGAATCAGTAACTGAGTTCAGTAACTCTGAATTGAATTAAGAGAAAATACTACTTTGGCTACAACTGCTACCTTTGGCATTAATGCTACTCTCAATATGATTCTGGTCAAAAGAATCATCAAGAAATACTAAATACTAGAAGACAATAGAACATTCTCAACCTAGAGCACATCAAGCTTCTTTTATTTTTATTACCTTTAGTCAATCTTTCCTTCCTCCTATTGTTTTATTCTCTCAGAGCATTCTCCCTTTCCCTTTTGTTTCTTTTTGTTTATTCTTATATTCTCTTTTCTCCTTTTCCCCCTTTCTTGCTTCTTTCTTCACTTTATCTCATTCCATTTCTTTCTTTTCCTCTCCAATATATTTATATTAGCAGAGAAATAAGGCAACATTGTCTCCCTCCTCTGAATATGTAATACATTGTACAATGAGAAAAAGTACTATTCACAGTCACATTTATTCATTTTATTTCCTGAAATGGACTATAAGCTCCTTGAGAGAAGAACTCATGTCTTCTTTTTCTTTGTATCACCTCCAAGAACTTACATATAATAGGTACTTAAGAATTATTTATCAAACTGATTAATGTTTGATAATGGCATTATTTCTTTGATTTCCAGGAACTGTGACTTAAAAAAAAGTTACTAAGGCATCCTTCAGCCAACAAAAAAGGAGAGAGTTTAGATTTTCTCTCATCACATCTAAGGAACATGAATTTCATTCTTAAAATCATATCCTTATAGTAAATGATAAGAAGAAATAAAAGAAATGGAAAAAAGAATTTTTGATCCAGATTTGTACTTTTATTAGTGTAGGGAGTCTCTGGGGATGAAACTCTCTTTCCCAATGCAAATTAGTAATTGTTATGCAATTTATAGCCTCAGAAAATGGTTTAGGGTCTTAACTGTTGGTTTAGGGTCATAGAAGCAGTATATGCCAAAATTGGAACTGGCACACACAGCCTCTCTAATAGGAATTTTCCTTTTTAGAAGGGGGGTTATGAAAGAAATGCAAATTACACCATATCTAGTGACATAGTCCTGATAAGAGAACTGGAATCAGAAAGACATGAATTCAAACCCTGCCTCAATACTTACTAGACGTGTGACTCTGGGCAAGTCACTCAGCCTCAGTTTCCTCATCTGGAAATTGAGATTAATAATAATAGCACATACTGATCAATTGAGATAACATTAATGGTATTTTGCAAAATTTAAAGTCCAGTATCAATCATCATCTTCATCATCATTATTTATCTTTTAAGTATTCTAAAAATGAAAACACTAATCAGATAAAGAATCATTTGTTTCTTCACTTATTTTATGTAAATTAAGAGCATTCTCTATGAAATGCACCCAGAGATAAAATACAATAAAGTGTTTAGGAGAGGTCCCAACTTGGCTAAAAATTACTGATGCCTTTTAAAAAATTTGATGGACCTGCCTCTACTTTGCTTACTTCTAACCAAATTAGTAAAGAACCAAGATGGTACCTGTACTTATAAAAAAATAACGAACAGCCTTCTAATAGTTTTATTATGTTACAAAGTCCCAGGCATTAGGATTCATGGGTCTAAAAGTTGTAACCATCTCTTGCCGTGTTATGTAAATGCCAGAAGAATTATATGGGCTTCAGATAAAGATAACAGGAGAATAGGTAAAGAGATTGTGAAAGCAATGATTCAATTATTCTCAAGTTATCTGGCTTGCTGTGTTATTCTGTATTCTTCTGCCTTTGAATTGATGTCTTAGCCACAAATTAAGCATCCCTTTCCATTGGGGTCCCACATAGTCACAAACAATTAGCTACACACACACACACACACACACACACACACACACACACACACACACACACCTCTATGACACTATGGTAAAGCCTATGGACTCTTCAGAATAATCTTTTTAAATTCATAAAATAAAATGTATTACAAAGAGTTTCAATTATCGTAAAATAAAG
The DNA here is from genome assembly GCF_048593235.1 of Sminthopsis crassicaudata. Classification (NCBI taxonomy): domain Eukaryota; kingdom Metazoa; phylum Chordata; class Mammalia; order Dasyuromorphia; family Dasyuridae; genus Sminthopsis; species Sminthopsis crassicaudata. Next base: position 564,607,323 of record NC_133617.1, on the reverse strand, counting down.
ATGTAGTGTATTTTTTTCTTATTCAAGTTCCTAAATCTCAGAAATCTACTCATGGACCCTGTGTTGAGAATCTCTATCTTATATATAACTCAAATTTTTTCAAAAAAATTTTTTTTTAGCTCTGAAGCCACTACTAAGACAATTTCCCCAAGATTTCTCCTAAAATCTGCCCCCTCCTTTACAAATGTGAATGACTTAATAATATTAACTTTCAGTGACTAAAGGAGAATTAAAACCACCTTTATATAAAGTGATCAACTTCTTCTCTTTATAGGCAAATAATTTATGATGTGCAGTTTTTTCTTTAAAAGTTAGAACTATCTTATCTGAGGAGAACAGGAGAGAAGATAGAATGCATGTTACATAGTTACAGTTATTGTATTTTAGCATTAGGCATCTGTTCCTTTAGTGACTTTTTATAGAAGACCTATTTTTTTTCCAGAGTATAAAAAGATTGTTGGGTCTTAAATATGTAATTATAAATTAAAATAGCAAATTACTTGGCTAAATTCTCCATCTGTTTTTCTGTTTCTTTATGAACAAAAACCTCATGAACCTCATGAACAAAAGAAATTTGATCTTTTTTTGGGGGGGTGAAAAGACTTTGCTTAATTAGTTATTATCTCAGGCCAACTATATTTAGTATTTTATCTTCTTCCATCAGTGAAGGAAAATTATTTTTCACAGATTTTCAATTTTTCTGCATGGTAACATAAAAACACTGTTGAATTAGGGCAGTGTTCAGCATTCTCAGGCATATCCACCAAAGACAGCTCAACATCCAGTCTTCCTGGAAGTCCAGTCCTGCCTGTTTCTAGGACAAATACTGTCCCTAAGATAACAAAATTTAATAAGACGGGAAGTAACTCAAAGCTCAGTTTAATTAATGGCTTTGTTCGTATCCTGGTACTAATAATTGGACTTTTGTCTTGCTCACCTATAACCAAGGCCCAAGTTTCTTTTCCCCCTGCCCATTAATACATCTCTCCCTTAAATTGCTGATCGATATCCCAATTCTGGAATGCTTTCTTACCACTTCTAAGCAATTCAGACTACTGTGTCCATATCACTAGGCAGCTGCTACATGCCATCTTCTTTATAAAGATTTCCCTAATCAATCTCAGTTGGTATTGACATGTACAACCTTTGCCACTCAGAGAATACTATGTTTTCCTTTATCTTATTCTCATGTATTATTGTTATCTCTATATGCCATAAGCTCTACAAGGTCTTATTTAATCTTTATATCTCCCCTATATTCTAACTGAAGTTACTTAATAAGTATTTGTTAATAAGTATTTTCATGATTTAATAGCTATTGTATTTCCATGATGTCAATTTTTTGTTTGAATTTGTTGCTGGATTCCCCCTAATTGTGAAGAATATATGGTTGAACTTCTTAGTAGTACCTTGACTGCCTGGGTATCTCTGATTTTTAACCATGAGATGAATGAAGCAATTAGGAAAGAGTCTGTGTGAAAAGGAAGGCTTCAGGGAAAAGAAGATAGTATGAATCATTAAAGTTAATTAAAATTAAAATATTTTCTATCAGTGGGAGCCATATAAAAATATCACCAGAAAACACTGATTGACTGATAATAGCAGACATGCATTGCCTCTGCATGAGTGTGCCCTGACTACACATTTTCTCTGTTTTTCCATGTGTCCTCTTCATGCTGATCTTGGTGTGTTCTTTCTCTCCAGGGTTTGCTTCTCAGGATAATGTCTGAGAGTACTGGATTGAAGTGATGCTACTTCCAAAGGTCTCAGATTTAGGGTCCATTAGAATCTGAGGGGAAATTCTGGTCAAGATAGTGGTGGTTGTTGTTTGATTTGTCTGAAATTTGTTGCCTTCTGCCTCTATCAATGTAACTTGCCATCTCAATCCTCATCCTAAGTCTTGGAGGTAACCTTGACAAACCCCTCCTCATTTGTCCCATCCTGTCTCCAAAACATTGTCTATCATGATCTCCATTCTCTTTCTAATATTCAATTTCTTTCAGACTTCTTGCCAAGGAGGCAGTTGACCTAGTTCCCAAATACCTATTCCAACAAAATCCTAAAGTTCATCAGACTGAATAATACATAATATACAGAATACTACATAAATAGTCAGCCAGAAACTCATGGACAATAGGAAAAGAGACTATTGTAGCCAAATCTGTGCCACGGTTGGTACAAGTTAACAGTCAGAAATAGGAAATATGTAGCCTTCAAAGCTATTTGTATCCAGAGGCAGCAAGAGGAGAGGGCTCTTCTTAGAAAGATTCAGCACTGTCAGGAAGCTCCAGGATAGAGAGTGTAGGGAGTGGCAGTAGGTGGTCATGACCAATGAAGTGCTAAAGTATCCAGATTAAGTTCTCCAAGCCTAGTGATTGTGAAGCACCCTCCATTGTCTGGAGTTGCACAGAGGAACCTGAAGATTCACTTCTCTGAACCTGAAAGATCCAAAAAGGCTGAATTCTAAGAAATTAAGATAAGCACAAGAATTTAGACCTAGAACCCCAAAAAACTAAGATATCTCCATCCTGTTTTGTCAAATTCCATGTCCAACCCTAGGCCAAGTGGGATGCCTTGATTCTTTGGAAAGTCTCCCAACTTATTTTTGTACCTCAGGACCACTGTTTCTTGTCCAACATGAGCAGAAAATCATTTTATGACCATCTTATGTCTACTAAATCAGTGGGATTGCCCTGTGTTTTTGCCCAACCCATGACCTGCTCCTGCCTCATTGATATATCATTTTTTGGTTGATACATCATTTTTGGTCATGAATGACCAAAAGTCATTCTGAAGAAACCTGAAGAGAAAGATTTGTCAACTAATGAGATGCTATAATTTTAAAGGCCTCTTTTTGGGTATAAAAAAACCAATCAAAATAAGGTCCTGAGGACCAGGAACATCTCAGATCATAAAGATCTGAAGCAAGTACCCTTAATAAAGTGCCATTGAGTCAGAGCTCTGCCTCAGTTTCATTTATTGTAGGTTGGAAAATTTTAAACTCCATGGAAATGAGATTAACTTACTTGCTAAATGAGTGTCACCCAGTGAGGGTGTCAGGGCCAAGACTCAAGGCCAGATATTCTTGACTCTAAAGCCAGCTTTGTAACTACTGTGCCCTAATCACCAATTACTGTTAAGATAAAATACTCACAGTGCACACATTTAAGCCCTGCACAATTTGGCTCCAACCCACCCATTCAGTTATTCCATTTTATTTCCTTTCATTCACTCTGTATCCTAGCCAAGCTGTATTTATTAGCTGTTCCCTGAACTCAACATTTTCTTCAAGCTTAATGCCTCTACACAAAGCTGTTCTCTGCCTGAAATATACTCCTTTCTCATCTCCCCCTTAAAATCTTTATCTTCCTTCATGGCTAAGGTCAAACAGCACTTCTTCTATGAAGATTTTCTTGATCACCTGAGTAATTACTATTCTTTCCCTTTTTAATAATTTTATATGCTTATGGATGTCCATATGTACAGTAAAACATAACCATTTGAAGAGTAGAAGGTAACTTAAAAAGAAAATATTTTAATCTCTCCTTCTTTACTACCTCTGCTTCCTATAAATCTACCTACAGCTCTTTTATCCTTAAAAAAGGATTTTATTCTAATATCTATGCTTATCTTCCTTTAAAACATCATTTTATTCAATATCTATGCTTATCATTCTCTCCTCTCCTTCAAAGATAAATTTGATAATAAAAAAAAACAACTTATATTTAGCATGATACTTCCTCTCCTCTCACTTTCTTCTAAAACCTCTACAAGCTGGCTTCTGTCTTCATTGTTCTTAAACTGCTGTCTTCAAAATTACCAGAGATTTCTCACTAGCTCAAACTAATGACCTCTTCTTAATCTAATTCTTAATCTTTTTTGTTTTTTGATCTCTCATCAGCATTTGACACGGCTGTCTTTTCTCTTCCTGTTTCTGCTTTCTGTGTTTCTCTCCAGGTTCTCCTCCTACTTGTTTTCATCTTTCATCTTCTTTATTAGATCTTCATTCATGTCAAGTCCACTATTGGTTTCCCCTATGCTTTTTTTTTTCTTTTTACTGTATACTATCTTACTTTATTATCTCACCAGTTCCCATGGATCAAATTAATAGTTCTATGTAAATGATTCCAACATTTACATAAATCAGCCAAATCTTTTTCCTGAGTTTTCATCTTGAATTCCATTAATTTCTTTGTGAACATTTTAAACTGGATTTCATGTAGTCATCTCAAACTCAACATTTCCAAAACAAAACTTATTACTTCTCCCAACCCCTCCTCTCTTCCCAACTTTCCTATCAGGAGTATCTCCGTCTTTCCAATCACCCCAACTCAAAACCTTAGTATCTTCTTTTATTCCTCTTTATCATTCCACATATCTAATATTTGCCAAATCTTCTCTTTTCTATCTTCATAGCATCTCTTATGAACATTCCCTTCTTTCCACACATAGATACCACCCTACTTCAGGCTTTTATCACCTCTCATTTCACTTATTACAAGAGCCTTTTTTTTCTCAACTTTCTCCCAATTTCCAACCATCCTTCACTTAGTCAATATGATCTATTCTAGCCAAGTTATCATCCCCAGCCCCTTCAACAGATTTTAATGGCTTCCAGTTTCCTCTATGATCAAATATAAACTCCATTTAGAATTTAAAGCTCTTGCATGTCTTGCTTCCTTTCTACCTTTCCAGCGTTCTTATCTTTTTCTCACCTCCCTATATTCTATAATACAATAACACTCAGCTACTAAGTTTCTTAAATATTATACTTTATATCCTCCTATCTCTGTGCCTTTACACTGGATATCTCCCAAGTGTAGAATATTCTGTCTCCTTCTTGTATTTCCTCTGGCTTCCTTCAAACCTTAGCTCATATTACAGTTTCTGTAGAATGTTTCTGGTCCTTAGAGCTGCTAGTTATTTCCCCTCAGATTATTTTACATAGATTTATATAATCTTATATGTACACACACACACACACACACATATATATACATATATATATATATATATATATGTATATATATATATTGCACATCCTCTCCTCATTAGAATGTGAGATCCTTAGGAGAGGGATTGTTTTTGTTTTTAATTTGAAAGTCTAGAGTTAGTATATGGAAAGTATTTAATAATTATTTGTGGACTGAATAACTGATGATCTTATAAGGATCTGTGAACTATAGTTCTGAGTAGATTTTGACCCAGAGAATACCATAAATTGGGAATATCTTTTCTAGAGGCTTTGCATGAGTGTGAGTGTGTGTGTGTGTGTGTGTGTGTGTGTGTGTGTGTGTGTGGTATCCCACATGTTATAAAACCCCTTCATTTTTTAATTCTTAAAGCTTTTTATTTTCATTCCCCTTGCACTAAATTTTTTCCTTCGCTTTCCCCATCCCCTCCCCTAGACAGCAATTAATCCAATATATGTTAAACATATGCAATTCTTCTATACATATTTCCACAAGTTTCATGCTGCACAAGAAAAATCAGATTAAAAAAATGAGAAAGAAAACAAAATTCAAGCAAACAACAACAAAAAGAGTGAAAAATACCATGTTGTGATCCATACTCAATCCCTTTGAGTGCAGATAGCTCTCGTCATTAGAAAACCAGTGGAACTGGCCTGAATCATCTCATTGTTGAAAAGAGCCATGTCTGTCAGAATTGATCATGGTGTAATCTTGCTTTTGCCGTGTACAATGATCTCCTGGTTATATTCACTTCATTTAGCATCAGTTCATATAATTATCTCCAGGCCTCTCTGGAGTCATCCTGCTGGTCATTTCTTACAGAACAATAATATTCCATAATATTCATATACCATAATTTATTCAGCCATTCTCCAGTTGATGGGCATCTACTCAGTTTCCAGTTTTTAACCACTACAAAAAAGGCTGTCACAAGCATTTTTGCACATGTGGGTCCCTTTCCCTCCTTTAAGATCTGTTTGGGATATAAGCCCAGTGGAAACATTGCTGTGTCAAAGGGTATGAAGTTTGAGAACTTTTTGAGCATAGTTCCAAATGAAACCACTTTTCAACAGAGAAATTTTTGTGTGACACCATCTTGAATCTAAGTTGAGGCTTTTCTGGCAACACTTGTGCGTGCTCAGCGCAAAGTAAGCATGTTGTGGGCTCAGAACCAAGGTTGCATTGAAGTCACACAATACAACACAGGCAAGCACTGACAGGAACACCTCAGACTCACTACACATTTGATTTTAAAATAAATTTTTGTTGTTGTATTTAGAAATCTTTTACTATTGCTAATTTTTTTTTGCAATCACACATTTATAAGCAACCCCATATGGGGTAACAACTCATAGTTTAAGGAACTTTGATATCGATAAACACAACAACTGAAAGGTAACAAGAACAAAACTTTTAAAGCTTGGAATTTCTACTGTGTTTGACTCTTTGTTTAAAGCTAAGATCTACTGATCTTGTACAGCATTCTAATTGTGGAAATATGTATAGAACAACTGCATGTGTTTAACATATTTTGGATTACTTGTCATCTAGACAACGGGGTAGGGAGAAGGAAGAGAGAAAAAAAATTGGAACACAAGGTTTTGCAAGGATGAATGTTGAAAACTATGCATGTGTTTTGAAAAAAAATTAAACAACAAACAAACAAGTAGATCTAGAACAGTAGTCCTCAAACTTTTAAAATAGGAGGCCAGTTCACTGTCCTTCAGACTGTTGGAGGGCTGGACTATAGTAAAAATAAAAACTATGAACAAATTCCTATGCACGCTGCATATATCTTATTTTGAAGTGAAGAAACAAAATGGGAATAAATACAATATTTAAAATGAAATAAAGTTAAATCAACACACTTAACAGTATTTCAATGGGAACTATGGGCCTGCTTTTAGCTAAGGAGATGGTCAGTGTCTGGTTCCATATTTTTCACTGCTAGTTGTAACAAGTGATGCAAGTGTGCATCCATTAGTCTTGATCTGTTTGGAGATTTCAAATGTTTCATTCTAGAAAAAGTCTGTTCACAGACATAAGTGCTGGCAAAAATGGTTGCCATTTAGAGTGCATGGTAGCTGAGATGAGGATATCTCTCAGAGGGGAGAGATGCATAGAAATTATGAAGGCTGCTTGACTTGAATGCATCTTTCAGAGTCACAATTCTGCAGTTCAGCCAGTTCCATTTGGTAAATTGTATCCTTATTTTCAATGTCAATAGAAGAATGGGTTACGGAAAAGCTGTATGTCCTGTTCATGGAGATGAATTTTAAATCTTTAAAATCTTTAAAGAACTCTTTAGATCTAAATTGGAACTCCTTTTGCAATTTTTCCAATGAATCCACACATGTTTTGTTCAGGAATGCAATCAGTGGTTTTTCTGATAACAGATTTTGAGTTATGGGGAGATGGCGGAAGTTTTCCTCCTTCACTTGTTTGATGAGAAGGCCTAATTTTACTTCAAATGCTTTGACATGTGATTGTATATCACAGATGAGCTTCCCCTTTCCTTGAAGTTGCATATTGAAATTGTTGAGTAGTTCTGTTACATCTGTCAGAAAGGCAAGCTGCCATTTCCATTCTGCATCATTGAGCTCTGGTACTTCTTTGTTTTTTGAAAGCAGAGAAGTTGTAACCTGTGGAAGTAAATCATAGAAACGTTTCAAAACTCTCCCTCGACTCAGCCAATGGACTTCTGTGTAATATAGAACATCTTCATACTCAACATTTAGCTCAGACAGAAATTCCTGAAATTGTCTGTGATTTATTGCATCAGCTGTAATGAAGTTAACACAAGATACCACAATTTTCATAACAAAGTCCCACTTCAGTGATTTACTACACAGTGCTTGTTGGTGGATGAGGCAGTGTATGGCTATTGGATGAGAATGATTATGTTTGTCCATCTCTTAGTTAATGCGAGCAATTACTCCTTTCTTAGACCCCACCATGCTAGGGGCACCATCAGTTGTCATGCTGGCTAGTTTAGCCCAGTCCAGCTCCAAATCATTTATAGTTTGACAAACCTTTTCATAGATATCCTCTCCTATAGTTGTTCCTTTGATGCTTTGCAGTGTAGCGAACTCTTCTATGACATCAAAATAATCATTCGTCCCATGAGTAAAAATTAGAAGCTGTGCAGAATCACAAACATCATTGCTTTCGTCGAGTGCCAAGGAAAAATATGATTTTTTTTTGTGGAGTTTTGCAAATGCTGATGCAAATAGTCTCCCATTTCTTCAATCTTCCATGTAATTGTAGATCCTGAAAGACTCACTGTACTAAATAAATCAGCCTTCTCTGGACACATCTCTTTGGCAACAGAAAGAAGGCATTCTTTAACAAATTCTCCCTCCACATATGATCTGCCAGTGCGTGCTATTAGCTTGGCAACTTGAAAACTTGCTCTCAGTGATGAAATATTTAGCTGCTTCCGCTTCACAAAAATATTTTGCTGAGTTGTCAATGTATTTTTCAGTTTTAATATTTTATCTTTTTTCACTTCTTCAACCAAACAATCATATTTATCTTTATGTTGAGTTTCATAGTGTCGACACAAATTATATTCTTTGAACACAGACACTATATTCTGGCATATCAGACATACAGCTCTTTCCTTGTACTGCATGAAAAAGTAATCATAATTCCACTGTTCTTTGAATATCCTACACTCCAAGTCAATTTTTCTTTTTTTTTTTGACATCATTATTTCTAAGGGATTCCAAATTGCTATTAGTAAAATGCCTATATATACATACATATATATGTGTATATATATATATATATATATATGTACACAGTGCTACAAAAACAATATACCAGCAATAACTTTGCCCACACAGAGACACACAGACTGCAGTCCCCAACTTTCTCCAAGCTGCCTCTGCGCTGTGATGCTTCCCTTTCTCGCACTCTCTCTCCCCCTTCAGACCTTCACTGCACACAAGTCACTGCTCAGGTGGCCCTCCCACATGCCCTGGCTTCCTCTGAATCCTGGGATCAATTCTCATGATCCAGCTCTGCATGATTGTACGTGCTGCACTCGTAATTTGTCATAATCGCAAGGCAAGAATGTCCATTATAGATGTATAACTGCGCGATATATTGTATGTGCAGAATGAGCTTCAGTGATAAATCTTACATTGGGGCTTCCGGGGGAGGTCATCATGTTACTTGAAGCTGCACAAGTATATGGGGACCTTAAGAATCTGGAGGGGGATGAAGCAGTACACCAGTTCTGCACCCCCTCATACTCAGGATAAGTGGGGGGGCACTAAGATCAGATCCCCAGTGATTATAAAGTGATGACATATGTTAGCAATATTCCATCTCTTTGTGAAACTACAGAACATACACACAATGATAAAACTGATGACCACAACAGTCAGACATGAGGTCACTATGGATACAGGGCCATGGCCTGGTACCAGGAGCCTCACTCTGGGTGACAATAGCATCAGTACCACAACATGTGCTAGAGAGGAAGCCGTTACATTGTCAGCATAATGACAATGATAGAGTCAAGCTGGGACTTGTAGTACTGTTACTATACCCGCGTACCACTCACAGCCCATATATTCCCCCTGCATCGGCCGTGACATGCACAGCATGCAATGTACATCCCTCGCGCCTGTCTGTTGTGGTGGCTTCCATTACTTTACAAAGCCGCATGCCATCAGTTCTCCTTCTTCTGAATCTCTCTCCCTTCCCCACAGCATACACACCCTGGCCTGGGAACTCACCTCACCTCGTTATCACCTCACACACTCTCTCTGACACCTCAGCCCAGTTCCGGGAGTGTACATTGCTAACGTGAGTTTAGGTGGAATGTCCCTTCCGCTCTGATTTTGCCATAACCCAGCGGCCGCATAAACGTCCTCAGGGGGCCGCATCTGGCCTGTGGGCTGTAGTTTGAGGACCCCTGATCTAGAATAAAACCAGTGAAGCAACTGAAGTGTCTGATTAAACCATAGATTATATTCTGTACAGAAACAACTTTAGACCAAAGTGACAATCATTTCAACCATTCTCACAAAATTCATCTAAATATGTATAATTTATCATTCATCTTCTTTGTGAAAACAGACCAATACAGTTTAATTGTAATGATTATAGTTATGTCTGGATATCCTGGTTGTACTCTTGGACCACATACTGTTGTTAATCCTTATTTATCTTTTGATGTTAAATATGGTGCTTCAATGAGTCTGTGATCAGATCAGGGTCTGTATTCCTTCCAATAATGCTGGTAGCAAATTATTCATGCCTGTTCTTGCTGCATTACTCTTATCCACATCCTCAAAATCTACCACAGGGGATTCAGTCATGTGGTCCAATAAAATAAAGTTTGCAAGCCAAAATGACATACTTTGTAACCTGGATCCTAGTTTTAAATTACATGGAGTTTATAGTTGGAAGGAATCTCAGCGACAGACCAACCACTTTGATTTTACAAATTTAAAAAAAAAAAATGAGATCAATATTACTTGTTCTAGGTCAACTAGATGAATCAATAACAGACCTGGATTTGAACTCAAATTCTCTGCTTCCAAATCTAGGATTTTTTCTGCTATGGAATAGTGCTTCTGTTAGTGAGGAGAGAAGCTCAACCTAACTTTTCCTTTATTTGACCTACATAGACTATTGCAATTTCCTTGATCTGACTTTCCACTTCACCTACTGAAATATTCTTTGATAGTGTATTGCTAAGATTATAGAATTAAGTGACTAATTTCTTTTTAGTCTCCAGTGTAGACCCATGACTACATACAGTGCCCAGCTGACCCTTCACAGTCATTTTATGTGTATTTTCTTCCTGAGCACATCCTCCAGCACGGCACAGTTTCTGTATGGCTATTCGCTCAAGAACTGTTAAGATATTCACAACTAGAACATCCTCCCAGAGGATTAGAACCATGCTCTAATGCCAGATTTCTGGTTCCTTATTACATTCTTCAGCATATAAAAAAAGACTAGCTCTATTATGAAGCTCTGTTTCACTTGACTGATTTGGAAATGACTTTTATCAAAAGCCATCATGTCCAACACATCTTGCACCATCATGTATCAGTCTTAGGATTTTAATAACTTTCTTTGGAGCTCTTACCCTCAGATCACCTGACACTATATGATAAGCTCACAAGATCATATTTAATTACCACATTATGTTTTAGCCTAATCCTGTTGAAGTTTTTTATTGATGTTCAGTCATTTCATTCATGTCCAATTCTTCATGTCTTCATTTTTGGGATTTTCTTGGCAATGATACTGAAGTAGTTTGCCATTTCCTTCTCTAGCTAATTTTATGGATGAGGAAACTGAAGTAAACAAGGTAAGTGACTTGCCAAGGGTTGGTTACACAGCTAAGTATCAGAGGCCATATTTGAACTCAGAAAGACAAGTCTTGTTGACTCCAGGCATGGGGCTCTAGCTGTTGCACCACCTCCATTGAGGTTCTAGGACTACACTATTAACAGTTTCATACTAATCTGTAAAAAAGATCCAAATATTCACTAGCCAAAGAACTTCAGTAACTATTCTTTTTAGTAGTTTGCCTGTCTTGTCCCTATATCAATGGTATTTAGTAGATCATCTTCAAGTTGTAAGCAGCTATCAGGTTTTAGTACCTGCCTGATCTAGACATAGCCCACATGGCTAACTGTTAGTCATCCAGTTAAGGTTCAATGACAGACTTTTCTCAAGTTGTTTTGAATTTCAGCTGTCCATTTGGATTCAAATTAAGATGGGTTGGCTAGTATCCGTATTATTTTTCTTTTAGGTTTTACTCATAAGAGACAGAAAATAGTAAAAAGTCACATTCTTTTGAATATTTCTGTTTTTCATCATGGTAAATATTGGCCACCCATTTAAGATTAAATGATGACATCTTATAAGATTGCAGCTATTATTTATCTAGAAAACATAATATCATAGTTCTAAAGCAATGCCTTTTTTGAACATGACCTTTGACCAGCTTGCTTAAACAATTTGAAAGACATTTCTTTACAAGAAAATGTCTAACAGACAAGCAACAGAGAAACTTCTGCTGCTTTGTGCCCTCAAATGCTATTCATCAAGTCCATTTTTCTTCTTATGATGGACTACAATAGTCTCAAGGTTTCACACAGATTTGAGGGATAATGTGCAGACTTGACTGAAGCTGGTATTGCTTCATTTTCATGCAGAAATCCTGCCTCAGTAATTTGAACTATTCCTGAGGATCTGCCAAAATTTCAAACAGGCCAGAACACAATTTTGCTGTGCAAGTATATTGTAGTATATCTTTAAAGCTTTCTAGGACCATGAAGACATGAATAGTGAAAATAAATTTTCAAGTGTGTGTATGTGTGTGTGTGTGCTTATAAATTACTGTTAAGAGACAGTGAATACAAAGAATGACACTATTTTCAAGCCAATCTGAATTTTGTAGTTAGATGTTATTATAATACAAAACAAATTAAATGGAAAAGTATCTTTCCTCTGGAGACAGGCAATATCATGACAGATGAACATATAAAATAATCTGCTGACAAATATAAACAAGAAATATTTACATGGATATTATCACTTCAAGCATCAGAGCTGGTGATCTTTTTCTCCTTTAACTTCAACAATGTTTTGTTTTCACTTTTCTCTAATGTATTTATTTATTCAACAAACATTTATGAAACACCTACCACCTAGAAGGCACCATGCTAGATGCTGGGGATATGAAAACTAAAAATGATACTTTGATTGTCAAGAAATTGACAATGTAGTAGAGAGAATAAGACATTCATACAAATAATTATTATGTTAAGAGTATTCAGGAAAAGTGTGACATAATGGGTAGAAAAATAAATCTGTGATAAGAACTCCTTGGGTTCAGGTCTTGCCTCTAAAATATATTGTCTTTGTGACCATGTCCAAGTTATTTAATCTCCCAGTGCCTTCACACATCTCTCTAACATTGTAAATTTCATAGTATTTGCCGATCTGCATCTGTGGAAGGAGTTCTGCAATGGAACTTACAATGATAAAATTAAAGGTTTGAAATCTTCCTCCACAAAAAAGAAAAATTTCCTAATTTTAAGGTAGAAGTATCATTTCTTGAGGAAATCAAGGAAAGTTTTATGGAAGAGAAATTATCACATGAGCTAAGTCTTAATAGAACATGAGGGGAATCAAGCAGGAAGTAAAGAGCATGAAGAATGAAGCCTGTAAATGGGTGGAGTTGGAAAAGAGCAAAATGAACCAAGAAAGATAAGAAATCTACTTTGAATAAGATATAGAGTACATATAAGTGAGTACTGTGAAATAATGCTGGAAATGAACATTGGAGTCAGATTGTTACACACCTTGAATACTGAACTAAATCACTTTTATTTTATTTGGTAGATAACAGGGAGACCACATAGGTTTTTCAGTAGAAATATGACCTTATCATAATTATCTGTATGCAAGAAGGCAGGAAAAGGTAAGACAGAAGTTTAGGCAGAATAGCATATGGAGTTTAGGAATGGGAATATTTATGAAAATTTATTTTGTTTCACATTTACTTGTGTTTTTTTCTTATATCCTTTACAAGATTATAAGCTTCTTATGAACAAAGGCTGCCTTATGCATTTTTGGGTCCTTCTCAGTATCTGTTGCAGGGTTTTGCATATAGTTGGTACCCAATAAATAAATGAATGAAAAGTTTTATTATCTATTTAAGTGTTTTGTTAAACTCCTGGATGCCATAACACATATAGGTTATGAAAGCTCAAATGGAAATCATGTGTAGATTAATTATGTTTGGAGAGACCAGGTAATTGAAATTCAAGTCTGAAGTCCTCTTTGGACTTAATTGTAAAGGAGAACCATACGTGTCAGTCATCCTTGCACACAGTCAATGAAGTATCAAGGACAGATAATGAGGGAAGGAGGCCATGGGAAACTGAGTTTATAAATCTGAGAGCTACCTATGGACATTGTCTGCACTAGTGGTCTCACATGGAACTGTGATGCTACCCCAAGTGATATGTGATCAACCATTAGAGGGTGGAAATGTGGGCAGTTTTTCACTCTTCTCTTGATAAACGATTTGGGGATTTGTCTGAAGCACAAGGAGACCTATCATTAAAAGTGAATCACATAGAATGAACAGGCACAGATGGGTTATAAGCTGTATTATATTAGTTTTTCTCCCAAATCTACTCTTCTTCCAGACTTCCCTATTACTTTTGGGGAGGACACTAGAATTTTTACTGTCACATAGGCTCACATCTTTGACTTTTCACCTTCCTTCACACTCACATATAGTCATCTGCTAAATCTTGATTCTCTCTCCACATTCCTTATATCTTTCTTTTTTTTTTTATTCCACAACCATCAACCTAGTTCAAGCACTCTCACCTGAAACTGCTAAGATAGCCTCCTAATTGGTCTTCTTGCCTCAGTTATTCTGATTCCCTAATCAATTCTCGACTTACCTGCCAAAGTGATTTACCTGAAGTACAAGTCTGACCACGTTACTCTTCTAGTCAACAAATTCCAGTGACTTCCTACTGATTCTAGAGTCAAATGTTACATTATCTTCATCTCACCCTTGTTAATTTTAATTTTTCCCAAAATGTGTGTAATTTTTTGTGCAGTAGCATATAATAAAATTCATAATTAAGTAAATATATATATATGGGGACATGTGCTCAAAAGTTGTGGATTTTTCATTTGTTGGTTTGTTTTTACTAATTGGGGCCATGGTTTATAAAGTATCAAAATTATTAGAATAAAAAGTTTATAAAAAAGAGAGAAAGAGCCACAAGTTCTTGTTTTCATAATGCCAAACATTTAAATAGTTGAAACATAACAATGATTGATTTTTACCCATGTTCATTTTTTATGTTGGGTGTTTGGTGTTATGTAGAAAGAGACTTTTAATCCAAATAGACACAATTAAATGAATTCTTATTAAGTCTTTTAGTATTAGTGACATATTTTCCTGAAGTAACAAACTAAAGAAAAAAATTTCTGATTTCTCAGGAAAAAATAAAAATTTTATGGCAGACTAAATCCATGCAATGCATTCACAGAATTGTAACATGACATTATGGGAATTTCACTAGGACTAGCCAAGGGGGCTTTATAGACTCAAAGATGTAAGAACTGACTACTGCAATTAGCTCTTCAAAACAAAAGCCTGGCTCACAAGCCCTACCTTGCATTGACTTTCAAATGTCCCTCTTTGAGTGAAGCCTGTGTTGAACTTCAGATTAGTTCAGTCTGCATTAGATTTATCCTATGCACATAGTAAGATAGCACTAAGATGTGTACTTATGTTACTTTCTCTTTAGGGACATCGTTGCCCAGCCTAGCTTTAGCTGCAATTTAAAAGGGAGATTTCCAGAGGAACATAGAATAAAACATTTTGCATTAAGAGCATGAGAGCTATTCTACTCAAGCAAAGCCATTGCCCATCTAGCCCAATATTCTTCTATCTGATAGTAGCAACAAGAGAGATATTATAAGTAGGAATGTTTGTCTCTGGAGACATCAGCTTAAACAAGTTAGGGACATACCCTGAAACACTCTCAGCTTCCTTTAATAACTGATTATGGATAGGTTAGGCAGGCAGTCAGTAAATAAGCATTTTAGACACCAATACAAAGGCAAAAGAAAAACAAATCTATAATCTACAAACTCACAATTTAATAAACAACATGCAAGCAACTATTTATAATCAAGTTATAGACAGGATAAAATGAAGAAAATCAGTAGAGCAAAGTAACCAGCATTAAGGAGCTTTGTGAAAGGTTTCTTACAAAAGATGGTAATTTAGCTGGAACTTGAAAGAAGCCTTGAAGGCCAGGAAGACAGAGACAAGGAGAGAGAATTCAAGAACATGGAGGAACATAAATGAGCTCGATAGATATTTCTCAGTTCAAGTCAAATGAGATAATATTTGTAAGGAACTTAACACAATATCCCATACATAGTAGGTGATTACTAAGATATATTAACACAATACCTGGCACATGGTAGGTGATTAAAAAAATCTTTATTCCCTTCACTACCTTTCCCATTCTCAGGTCTACAATGACATCCAAAGAAATTCTTTGGGCTTTGTCCTAGGCTCTCTTCTTTTATCCTTCCAAACTATTTTGCTTAATGACCTCATGAGCTTCTATAACTCTTTCTTTCCACTTCAATCTCTCCTCTATTTGGTTACCAAAGTGATTTTCCTATATCATTCCACCCTGTCTAAGCTCTAGTGGCTCCCTATCTTAGGATCAGATAAAAGGGTCCAAACCTCTTTATAACCTAACATCTTCCAATTTTCTTACCCCATCTTATTATGACCTACTCTACAACTGAATGACACTGAACTCCTGGCTGTTCCATAAACAAGAAACTACATCTTTTGGTTCTGGGTATTTTCTCTGTCTCCCACTTCTGGAATGCTCTCCCCTTTCCTTCTGCTTCCTGTCTTCCTTCTGTGTCTTTCAAATCTCAACTAAGATTTTATCTTTTATAAGGCTTTTTCAGCCCCTCCTAATCCCAATGCCTTTCCTTTCTTGATTATTTCCTATTTATCACGTATGCATATATGTACATATATGTGTATATATATATATACATATCTATAGTTTGTATCTGTAATGAAGGCCATTCCTGAAAGTTATCCTTCCTGATTTTAGTCAATCACATGGGGACTTTGGTGCCTGTTTCCATTCATATGTGGGTTAGCACTGAAGGAATGATGGTTTGATTTTGACTTTTAATGGTCACTGTGCAAGAGGTAGTTTGTTCTGTTTTGGATCAGACCTGTAACTTTATTTTTTTTTCAGTATTTCATTTTCCCAAGTAACACGTAAAAAGAGTTTTCAACATTCACTTTTGTAAGACTTTACATTGAAAATTTTTCTCTCTCCCTTAGCTCTTCCCTCCCCAAGACAGCAGCAATCTGATATAAGTTAAATATGTGCAATCCATTTAAATATATTTCCATGTTTGTCATGTTGTACAAGAAAAATCAAACCAAAAGGGAAAAACCCATAAGAAAGAGAAATCATCAGATTCAGTCTCCATAGTTCTCTCTCTGGATAAAGATGAGATTTTCCATCACCAGTCCATTGGAATTGTCTTGAATCACTGTGTTGCTGAGAAGAGCCAAATCTATCACAGTTGATCATCACATAATTTTGTTGTTACTGTGTACAATGTTCTTTTGGTTCTACTCACTTTACTCAGCATCAGTTTATGAAAGTCCAGGCTTTTCTGAAATCAGCCTGCTCATTATTTCTTATAGAACAATAATATTTTATTACATTCATATACCATCAGTTATTTAGTCAATCCTCAATTAATGGACACCCACTCAATTTCTACTGGTAAAAAGAGCTGAAACACAAATTTTTGCATGCGTGTGTCTTTTTTATCTCTTTTATTTTCTCTTTGGGATACAAACCCACTAGGGCCACTGATGGACGAAAGAGTATGTACAGTTTTATAGCCTATTGGAAATAGTTTTAAATTGCTCTCCAGAATGGTTGAATAATTTCATAACTCCACCAAAAATGCATGAGTGTCTCAGTTTTTCCACATCCTCCCAATATTTATCCTTATTTTTCATTGTCTTCTTAGCCTATCTAAGAAGAGTGAAGTGGTACCTCAGTGTTGTCTTAATTTGCAATTCTCTAATTAATAATGATTTGACTAAAAATAGCTTAAATTCCTTCATCTGAAATTCATGTCCATATCTTTTGACTATTTATCAGGTGGGGGATAAACATATCCCTATAAATTTGAGTCAGGTTCTCTTTATATTTAAAAATGAGGTCTTTATCTGAAAAACTGGCTATAAAACTTGTTCCTCAGCTTTCTGTTTCCTTTCTAATTTTGGATGCATTTGTTTTGTGTAAAACCTTTTTAATTTAATGTAATCAAAATTCTCCATTTTGCATTTTATGATATTTTCTTTGGCTATCAATTCTTTCCCTTGCCCATGTATCTGAAAGATAGATTATCGCTTGCTCTATTAATTTGCTCATAGTATCGCCCTTTATGTCTAAATCCATTTCAACTTTATCTTAGCATAAAGTGTTAGATGTTAATCAATGCCTAGTTTCTGCCACACCATTTTCCAGTTTTCCCAGCAATTTTCGTCTAATGAGCTCTTGTCCTAGAATTGGATTTATCAAACACTGTGTTACTATAGTTATTGACTATTGCATCTTTATCTAACCTATTTCATTGATTGATTGTAGAGAGCTGAAACTCTGAAAAGGTGTACTTGAACTCTATTAGCATATGTTTGGATAAATGGCTCTTCACATTGTTGGGTGCTTGCTGAATGTTTGATGTTAAGTTAATCATAAGCAAGGACTGGGGGGCAGAGGGACAGAGGCCAGAGTCACTTTGCAGCAGGATGGAGGAGGAGAGAAGCTGGTGGCTCTCTGTACTTGAGAATCCAGGATACATCTTTGGCAAGCTTCATGGCCCTTTGTCTGCCTCCTTCACTTCTCCCCCTAAAGACCAAGGACTTCAATTTATCCTGACTCTGGCTGACCCTGAGGCCCTCCAAGGAATTAGCCCAAACTTCACAATTGACTACTCTATTTCTTAGCCAATGCCAAATGGTTTTGATGACTGCTGCTTTATAATATAGTTTTAGGTCTGGAACAGATCATAAGATTTCTTTCTTTCTTTCTTTCTTTCTTTCTTTCTTTCTTTCTTTCTTTCTTTCTTTCTTTCTTTCTTTCTTTCTTTCTTTCTTTCTTTCTTTCTTTCTTTCTTTCTTTCTTTCTTTCTTTCTTTCTTTCTTTCTTTCTTTCTTTCTTTCTTTCTTTCCTTCTTTCTTTCTTTCCTTCTTTCCTTCTTTCTTTCTTTCTTTCTTTCTTTCTTTCTTTCTTTCTTTCTTTCTTTCTTTCTTTCTTTCTTTCTTTCTTTCTTTCCTTCTTTCTTTCTTTCCTTCTTTCTTTCTTTCTCTTTCTTTCTTTCTTTCTTTCTTTCTTTCTTTCTCTTTCTTTCTTTCTTTCTTTCTTTCTTTCTTTCTTTCTTTCTTTCTTTCTTTCTTTCTTTCTTTCTTTCTTTCTTTCTTTCTTTCTTTCTTTCTTTCTTTCTTTCTTTCTTTCTTTCTTTCTTTCTTTCTTTCTTTCTTTCTTTCTTTCTTTCTTTCTTTCTTTCTTTCTTTCTTTCTTTCTTTCTTTCTTTCTTTCTTTCCTTTCTTTCTTTCTTTCTTTCTTTCCTTTCTTTCTTTCTTTTTCTTTCTTTTATTTTTTGCAATGCAATTAGAGTTAAATGATTTGCCCAGGATCACACAACTAGTAAGTGTTAAGTATATCAATGCTCTATTCATTGTACCATCTATCTACCCCAAGAGATACATATTTTTTCTTTTAAATTTAATTTTATTTGAAAAAACAGAGTAGGAAAAAAGGAAAAACAGAAAAGGAATACAAAACAAAAGAGAACTTTGTCATGTGCCCAGTAGAACATCAGGAAGAATTCAAAATATATAACAACAAATTACAAGATCAAGAAATACTATATATTAGTAGAAGAAATTATATTCATGAATATCCATTTTTCTTTACTTTTTTGTAAATTGTTGTTAGTTCTCTGCTGCACATTTTATTGACTTTATTTTTCCCCCATTTCATCCCCCCACCCTCAAGCAAGCTATAATTAAGAAAAAGATATATTTATGTATACATATGTAGATATATACATGCACACACAAATCTCCACACATATACATACACAGACATACACACATACCTTTCCTATTCCTGATGAATCTTGCTTTAAATTTGCTCCTAATTTGCCTTGTTCTCACTTAATTTTCCCCCATCCAAGGATCACTCCATTGTCTTCTTCCCTAATCTTTTTCTTCCCCATCTACTCATCTCTCTCCCTTATTTCTTTATAGATTTTGGAGGGTGAAATATATATATATATATATATATATATATATATATATATATATATATATATATATATATATATATATATGTGTGTGTGTGTGTGTGTGTGTGTGTGTGTGTGTATAAAACCACATATATATATATATAGCATATACCATATATATGGTATATATAGTATTGTCTATTAAACCCATTCCTGATGTGAATAGGTTTTTATGAGCCCTCTTCTTCCCTCAAATGCTTCTGTGTCTATTCTTCTTTTGCACCTCATTTGTATAATATGATTTCTACTTTTTACCTTAACTCTGTCTCAATCTTTCTTTTGAATTACGCTGTTGTTGATATGAATCAATCATATATTATACATTTCCCATGTAAAAAATTAAACAATTTGTCCATGTTGAATTCATTAAAATTGATCTTTGATATTGACTCTGATATATTAAATTTTCTGTTAAGTTCGAGTATGATGATAGAAAGTCCCCCAAATCCCCAAGTTTGTTGATTGTATGTTTTTCCACTATAGATAATTTTGGTGGATATGATCTTTTTGGTCACAGACCTGGTTTTTTTGACTGTCAGTAAATATGATTCCAGGACCTGCAGTCTTTTATTGTAGCTGCTGATAAGTCCTTTACAATTTTAATTGTAGCTCCAGCATATTTGAATTTTTTTATCCTTGTTTTTTGCAAAATTTTCTCTTTGATCTGGGGGTTTTGAAATTTGGCAATAATATTCCTGTGTGTTTTCCACAAAAGATCTCTGAGGTGGTGATCAGTGGAGTTTTTCTATTTCTACTTACCTGTCATGTTCTGTCACTCCAGGACAATTTTCTCAGATTATTTTCTGTATTATTGTGTCAAGGTTCTCTTTTTTGGTCACAGTTTTCTGGCAGTCCAATTATTCCTAAATTTCTCTTCTTAATTTGATCTCCAAATATGTCATTTTTCTTATGTTTCACATTCTGTTTTATTTTCTTGTTCTTGATGATCTGCTTTTTTTTTGAGTCTCTCATAGCTTCACTGACTTCCCCTTGCCCAATTCTAATTTTCAAAGAATTATTTTTCTCTTTGAGATACTGTATTTCTTTTTCTAATTGGTTAACTTTTTTATAATCTTTTTATTATTCTTAGATGGTTTTATTTATTTTTTTCCTTAATGTCTCTCATTTGATTTTTTAAATTCTTGTATAAATTTTCTCTGGGCAGGGAGCCATTTTACATTACTATTTAGAATAGAAAATGTTTTTTTTTACTAAAGTGTTCTCTGAAAATGAACCTTGGTTTTTACTGTTCCCATAATATGTTTCAATGGTGGGATTCTTTCTTCTTCATTAGTTCTATTAAAAAAAAAAGAGGTAGTACTGTAAGCATCTCTAATTGTGAGGTGGGAGGATGATGCCTCAAGTTTCTCTTCTCCTCTCTGAACAAGAACCTCAAAAGAAGAGTTCCATCTTCCTACAAGAGCTCACCATCAGCAGAGTCCCTGCCTCACTATTTCTTCACTTCCTAAGTACTGGTTCATTCTCACCCAGGGGTTTGTTTTCTACAGCATAAGTGGGCCTGGTGTTACCAATCATCCAATGTTCACTTGTGTTCTAGAACTTAGGCATGAACTGGACAAACAATCAGGAGGTGAAAGTCTCTGTGGTTCCAGGTGAGGCTCCAACCACACCTCACAAACCAGAGGGATCCTCATTCAATGTTTCTCCGGAGTTAGCCAGGAATGTTTGCACTTCTCACAGATTAATCCCCAGCCTGGGGTCTTTCTTCAGATTTTCTAGTGTGTATAAAGAGAATCCAGCTTCTGCCCCAAGTTTTTTATTTTTATTTTTCACCAGTCTATGTTCACTTTGAGTTTAAATTTGTTTTATTTGTGGAGGAAATCTGGAGAGTCCACCATCTTCTCTGCATCCTCCCCAAAGAGATACATATTTAAAAGAGAGAGGATATATATAAATATATATTTCCCATTTCAAAAAAGAAGCAAGAGACTGAAAACTACAGGTCAGTGAGCTTCATTTGATTTCCTAGGAAAATTCTAGACTGGATCATTAAAGAGATATTGCTAAACATCAATAAAAAATATAATATTTACAAAGAATCAATAAAGTTTTATCAAAAACATGTCAGGTCATATTAAATTCTTCCTTTCCTCTTTTCTTCCTCTCTCCTTCCCTTGCTTCTTCCCTTCTTTCTTTCCTTCCTTTTTTCTAAGATTGTTTAACTAGCAAATAGTTATTCAGTCATTTCAGTTATGTCTGCCTCTTTGTGACCTATTTGAGCTTCTCTATGTAAAGACACTAGAGTGATTTTCCATTTTGTCCTTCAGCTCATTTTATAGATGAGGAACTGAAGCAAACAGGGTTAAGTGAATTGAATAGTTAGTGTCTAAAGTCAGGTTTGACTCAGGTCTTGTAGACTTCAGCACTGGTGCTCTATCCACTGAACCACTTAGTTGCTCAATGCAATCTTGGTTTGTCTTACAAGAGAAAAGGTAATTTTGTAGATCCCTGTCATATGAAGATCATCTGAAGGAACTGAGCAAATTTAACTCAGAAGAAAAGATTCAAGGAATAAGTAAGGGGAAAGGCTAGTCTCTTAAGGTAAAGAGGGGAGATTAGTTCTATTTGACTTAGAGATAGGAACCAGGAAGGATGGGTGGAAGTTGCAAAGAGGCACTAGTCTTAATGTCAGGAAAAACTTCTTTATAATTCAGACAAAAGTATACAAAAGTATAATGGGCTACCTTGAAAGATGATAAGTCCCCTCTACTTGTAGGTCTTCAAGTAGAGGCTGGATAATCACTTGTTTGAGTGAGAATCACTTTTGTATAAGGGTTGGACTAGATAGGCATTGAAGTAAGTATCTTCCAACTCTCAAATTCTATGATTTTATGAATTTCCAGAGAGGCAGCTCCCTCTATCAGAACAGACCAGAATGTCTCTGCAACTTCTAGTCTGTATCAATGGCCCAGAGCCCTTAGTGGTTAAGTGACCTGCCAGGATCACATGGCCAGTAAGTGTCAAAGGTGGGCATTGAATCTAGATCTTCCCCATCTTTTCTTTATCAACTGCATCACTAAATTACATGGAACCAAAAATCTTCACAACATAAAATATTCACTAATGAGTTGATCATTTATAAAATCTGTCTCCACCCAATCATCCCTCATCCCCTACTAACATTATCACCCATCCTTAACCATCCACATTTTTGTATTTGTTGATCAGAATCATCCTTTTGCTGATTATTGGTAGTTGCTAATAAAGAGAATGATTTAAAAATCAAAGGAAAAAGAATGGACTTTGGGAAAATTGTGAAGCTTTTAAAGATTTTTTTTCATCATTGACCCTTTTTGTCATTAATGCTTTGAAAGGCAAGTACAAAATGAAGAATATTGTATTATGCTATTATATAATTTAATATAAATGTTAGTTCCGATTATAGTAGATTCCTAAAAAGGGACTTTTCCCTCTAGTATCAGTTATTCCCAGATAAACAGAACTCTGATATATATAATATTGATACTGATGAAAAATGACTAGGTCAAGAATTGAGTAGAAGGCTCAGATTCAGAAGTAACTAGGTCACTTGAGGAAACAAGAAAAGTATTTTCTTTATTTATTTTTAGCATTCATTTAAATTATTTTTTGAGTTCCAAATTTTCTTCCCCACTCATATCCCTTCTCAATGAGAAGGCAAGCTATGTTATATTAGTTATAGATGTGAAATCATACAAACCATATTGCCATATTGGCCATATCATAAAAAAGGCAAGGAACATAAAGAAATATGAAAAAGTGTGCTTCAATCTGTCTCAGAGTGAATTAGTTTTATCTCTGGAGGTATATAATATTTTTCACATGAGTCCTTTCAAATTGTCTTGATCATTGTCTTGATCAGAGTAACTAAGTCTTTCACAGTTATTTATCATTACATTATTGATGTTAATGTGTACAATATTCTCCTAATTCTGTTCACTACATTTTGCATCAGTTCATATAATTGATAACTAATAAGTTTGTCTGTATTTCTGATACCATTGTGCTTGTCTTTTCTTAAAGCATAATAATATTAAGGCAAAAATCATATACCACAACCTATTCAGTAATTCCAATTGATGAATATCCCAATTTTTTGCCATCACAAAAAATATAAATATTTTTGTACATATAGATCCTTTTCCCTTTTCTTTGATCTCTTTGGGTGACAGTCCTAATAGTGGATATTGCTGGGCCAAAGGATATAGACAATTTTGTAGCTCCTTGAATATAGTTCCAAATTGTTCTCCAGAACAGTTGGACCAGTTTACAACTCCAACAGTGCATTAGTATCTCAATTTTCCCAAATCCTTTCAGAATTATTATTTTTCTTTTCTTCCACGGTATTCAACTAATAGGTGTGAAGTGGTTCCCCAGGGTTGTTTTCATTTCCATGTAATCAATAGTATTTAAGAGACTTTTCAATAAATGTAATTATTGATAGGTTTAACTTCTTCTTTGAAAATGTCTTTTTATATTCATAATAGCAGAGTATTTTCTTTTTAAACAATATTTCATTTTCCCCAATTATATGCAAAAAAGTTTTTAACATTCATTTAAAAAAAAAATTAAGTTCCAAATTATCTACCTCTTTCTTCTGCCCCGTCCCTGAGGCAGGAAGCAATCTGATATAAATTATACATGTAGAATTATGTTAAACATATTTCCCTATTGGTCATTTTGTGGAAGGAAACTTCAGAAGGAAACTCTGTCAGACACACACACACACACACACAGAGACAGAGACAGACAGAGACAGAAACAGAGAGAAAGAGACAGAGAGAGAGAAGGGAGAGAAGGAAGTAAGAGAGAGGGAAAGAAAGGGACAGAGGGAGGGAGGAAGGGAAGAAAGAAGAAAGAGAAGTTTGTGTGTGTGTGTGTGTGTGTGTGTGTGTGTGTGTGTGTGTATGTGTGTGTGTGTGTGTGTGAAAAAGAGACAGAGAGAGAGAAGAGAGAGAGAGAGAGAGAGAGAGAGAGAGAGAGAGAGAGAGAGAGAGAGAGAGAGAGAGAGAGAGAGAGAGAGAGAGAGAATATGTTTTCAGCTGTATTTATACTCTGTCAGTTCTTTCTCTGGAGGTAGCTAGTATTTTTCTTCATACATCCTTTGAGATTGTCTTGGGTCATTGTATATCTGAGAATAGCTAAGTCTTTCACAGCTGATCATCACAGAATGTTACTATATATTGTGGATATGTTCTCCTGTTTCTTCTGCTCACTTCATTCTGAATTAGTTCATGTAAGTCTTTCCAGGTTTTTTCCCCTGAAATTATTCTGTTCTTCATTTCTTATAGCACAATAGTATATATTAGTATAACAGTATATACTACAACCATACACCATAACTTGTTTCAGCTATTCCCTAATTGAGAGACATCTGAATTTCCAATTCTTAGTTACCTAAAAAAAAAAGAGCTAAAGTACTAATGTATTTTCAAGGACCCTAGGCTCACTATTAGAAAAGAAGCTAATTCACTGCCACTCTTTAACACCCAAACTGTGAATCACAGAAAACTACAATATAAGAAAGAAAAAAAAAAAAGCAAAATCACAAGCAAACTTCAGGACAGTAGAGAGATACATGGTAGATTCAAATAATCTTCAATCACCTCACCAAGGATGACTTATATTTGAAAAATTTTGTGAGGACATATATTACTGAGAAAGGAGATGGCTTAGTCCATATAGTGAGAATGATTCCTTACAGTAGTATCCATAATGTATTTAAAGAACCAAGGAAAGAACTCCAGTGAAGCAAGATCTGCACAAAATTAATGAAAAGAACTGGGCAAGAATCACACAGGATAAAAAGGCATGGATAATTTTCATTTATATCAATGAAGAAAACATATCCATAATAGTACAGATTTATCAAAAAGAAAAGAGAATATTTGATATCTACAATTGCTTATGGATATTCACATATAATTCTTCCTTATACTACACCATACATAGCTCATCAGGTTCATGCTCTTCAAAATGATTGTTATTAAAGTCACCAACTATAATGGAAGTCACTGAAATTTATTTGTTATTTTTTGATATCCCCTGCTCTTCTGACCACTCTAATCACATGAACATTTTTTCTGCTCTGGCTCAAAGTTTTGCAAACTTTTCTCTAAAGCTTGGAATGTGATTCTTTCTCTACAGCGACGAGGCACACTATTCACTTCTTTAAAACTTTCTAAAATTCCATCTTTTATATGAAAATTTTTCAATCAAATTCTATATATGCTTTTACCTCATAGCTCTTCCTTTAAAATTTGGCTTTTTCCCAATTTCAAGTATGTAAAAAAGGTTAATGTTTAATAAATTCTTATATTTTAAATATGTAATTAATTATGTTTTATTAAATTTTAATTCATATTCATGTGGAAGTTCTATCATAAATTTCTAGAGAATAGAAAAGCATCTTTGACTCACTGTGCTTGGTATAGAACTAGTATGATTAGTAAATGATGATAATTTTTTAAGCCAGTAATAAATGTATTTAATAAATGCTTTTCAACTGATTGATTAAGTCTACAAATCTTAAGGCCTTTAACAATTGAGAAGAAAATAAAAACTTTTTCTTCTTTAAATATTTTAAAAATATTTATCTCTAAATTTATTATTTAGATAATAAAGAAATAGTTAAATGAAGGAATCTAGTAGAAATATTAAGTAAAAATTGCTCTTTTATTTCTGTTTGAATTTCCATGGAGAAAAAAACCTCTTCTAGGGAAACAATTCAATGCAGCTGATTCCATGCCTGAAGAAGATAAAGACATCACATTTTCTTAATTTCATTGACATTAATTTATTAAGAATTCTGTTGGCAGTTTTAAAACAAAGTTATAGAACCCATCATCTTAGAGAAGAGTAAAAATTAATTCATAGATTGTGGCACTGATTGCTCTCTGTTTGTAGTGCTCTGTTAAAAATAATTTTTTTTTACAAGTTGGAACATGCATTTTTATTTAATTCTTTATGTTTCACATGCCATGTTCTTATCTCTTTTAGAGGAAAAAATAGTGAAATATCCCTGGGTAACAGTATAGAGAACTTGTATAAATAAAAGGCATGTGAAGTGGAATATGAATTCTAGTTTTTTAAATTGGATAAAAATGTGACTAAAATGACATTTTTCAATCTCTTTCAAATCTTACTTTGGGAGGATGTTCTAACTCACTCCTTCGTTTTTCTACTTTTTGTTCCATAGTTCTTCCCCACCATATTCTTTATCTTGTACTTATCATCACCTTAATTTCCCACTCCTACAGTGTGTGTGTGTGTGTGTGTGTGTGTGTGTGTGTGTGTGTGTTTGTGTGTGTGTGTATAGTACAAGAAAACAAGCTGGAAATATCAATTTTCCTTTTCATAGACTCTCCCTTTAAATATTTTGGCCTTTCTTTTCAACTCTTACTAAGTGTAAAAATAATATTATGGAAAATTGATTATTTTCTACTATGCTATTAAGTATCTAGTTAACGCCAGCTGAATATTCTGCATATCCTAAACTCTATCAATTCTCAGATTGAAAATTGAATGAAACCTGTAAATTATAATCATTCCCAGCAAGCAGAGATTTAGGAAAAACTTTGATCATCCCAGCCAACTCTGTAGACTAAATATGTGTCCCAGTATTTCTAGATATAGCTTTCTCTGAGATTGACTACTCTTTTGGATTCCATTTTATTGTGTATGCAAGTATCTTCTGATCTTTAAAAGGATTTTCTTTAGTTTTATTTTTATTATTCTAAAATTTTCAACAAATACTAACAATGAAACTATCATGCCAATTTGAAATAAATCTTTAAATAAAATCCATACTAGTTAATACATCTAAGAAGAAAATGATGATAGAATATAAATTTTAATAAATACAAACAATAATACCTTTACTCTGCATCGATACCTGAATCCTGTGTTTGTGTATTCACATACATATATTTTTAAAAACAGAACGTATATTTCTAAAAAGGATTCCACTAGGGAAACAACATGAGAATTTTAAGCCCAGTATTTTTTTCTATGGTGGATAAACCTTTAGAAAAAGGAACTATTGATTGTCATTCTGAAGAGTTTCCCTTTTGAACTCTTTTACTAAACCAAAAAAAAAACTTCTTCCACATTTCAAGAAAAAAATCAATTATTAAATGCATATTCTGCTTTTTTCCCTCTCACCCCAACACCAAAGAAATGATATGCTGAGGTTTTCCAACTGAATCTTTGGAGTAATATATTGTCAATATATCCGCTATGGTTATCAAAACTCTCAGTATTATGGAGAAAAGATATAAAGAAATAAAGAAATTAATTCATGCTGGTACAAATTTTAGAGACTGAATTTTTGTATTGTCATATTTTAGAGCTAAGTCCAAATAACACCTTCAGTTTGTTGAATGTCCATACTCCATGGAACTCCCAAGTATTTCATATATGCTTATTTCTCTCACAGGGCCCACATTTCCTTTTGAGTAGTATTTTAGGAAGACAGTTTCCTTCTTTTCAGACCATCTCAAGTTAAGATACTATCTTAACTTACGAAGTTAATATATATTCCTAAATTTCCAATAAAGATATAGGAGCACAAGATTTTAAAATGAAAATTAATATAATTCCCCTTTGAGTTCCTCATCTAATTAGCATTCATATGTTGAGTTCCTCAGGGTATAATAACTAAGTTCAAAGGATTCTTTGAATATTCACTCTTAAAATTATAGTTCATGAGCCCCCACTGATGTGTTTATCTTTTGATAGTCAGCTCAAGGACACCAACTAGCCAATTCAATTCAAAGGAATTTAGGATCATAGAAATATAAATTTAAAGCTGGAAGGGCTCTTATGGAAAGGTAAGACAAGTACTACAAATCAACTTCCCCATAATCCTGAGATGCACAAAGTCAAACAAATAAAAATGCATGTGTCAAAGAATTCATTTTATTTTTAACAAAGCACTACAGATGTAGGGAACAATCAGCACCACTCTCTATGAACGAAGTTTTACTCTTTTCTAAAATGATGATTCTATGACTGTTTTAAAGCTGTGGCAAGGTTGGATGACTACAGAGTTAATAAGGAGAGAGCATAGGTAACACTCCCCACAACTCTTACAAGACAAGTTTCCTCTCCTCCATGTTTGTTGATCATGTCCCTCTTCTGCTAATCATTCCACCAGCCCTACTTCCACCTCTTACCCATACTGATCTAGTGCTAGATGCATGATTCTTATGCTTGTACATAGTCTCTAACACCTCCAACTTCAGATTCAGCTGAAAACTTGACCTAAGAAACTTCAAATGCCCCTTCCAGAAAGTACAAGGATTTGGCCATAATTTCATCCCCCTTCAGTTTCAAGGTCATCCTGAAACTAAAGCCAAGTCCTTATTCTTTCTCAGTCTTAGTCTTTCTCTCAAAGTCCTCTAATCAATTATTTTGCTTCTGCTCTACTAGGAATTGCCATGTGCCTTTATTATGAGATTATTATTGATGAGAGCTGGGGTTGAAGGAGAGGGAATAACTGACTTCCCAGCTGACTGTCATGTACTTTATTTTTTATTTTTTTCATTTTATAATAATGACTTTTTATTTTTCAAAATACATGCAAAGATAGTTTTCAACATACACCCTTGCAAAACTTTGTGTTCCAAATTTTTCTCCCTTCCTCCCGCACTCCCCCAAAACAAGTAATCCAATATAGGTTAAGCATATGCAATTCTTCTACATATAATTACACATTTATCCTGCTGCACAAAAAAAAATCAGATCAAAAGGGAGGAAAATGAAGAAGAAAAAAGCAAGCAAGCAAATTATAACAACAACAAAAAAAGGTGAAAAAACTATATTGTGATGCACATGAAGTCCCCATAATTCTCTCTGTGGATGCAGATGCTTTCTCCCTCAAAAGGCTATTGAAATTGGCCTGAATCATTCCACTGTTGAAAATAGTTAAGTCCATCACAGTTGATCCTTACATAATCTTGTTGCTGTATACAATGTTCTCTTGCATTCACTTAGCATCAGTTCATGTAAGTCTATCCAGGACTTTCTGAAATCAGCCTGCATATATTTTCCTATAGAGCAGTAATATTCCATAAGATTCATATACCATAACTTATTCAGCCATTCCCCAACTGAAGGTCATCCATTCAGTTTCCAGCTCCTTGCCACTACAAAAAAGGGCAGGTACAAACATTTTTGCACACATAGATCCTTTTCCTTTTTTATGATCTCTTTAGGATAAAGATCCAGTAGAGATATTGTTGGATCAAATAACATGCACAGTTTTGTAGTCCTTGGTCATAGTTCCAA
This sequence comes from Sminthopsis crassicaudata, assembly GCF_048593235.1. Classification (NCBI taxonomy): domain Eukaryota; kingdom Metazoa; phylum Chordata; class Mammalia; order Dasyuromorphia; family Dasyuridae; genus Sminthopsis; species Sminthopsis crassicaudata. The sequence goes on along the minus strand of NC_133617.1, from coordinate 564,577,126 downwards.
ATTGCTCTCCAGAATGTTGAATCAGTTCACAACTCCACCAACAATCTATTAGTGTTCCAGTTTTCCCATATCCTCTCCAATATTTATCATTATCTTTCCTGTCATTTTAGCCAATCTGAGAGGTATGAAGTGGACTATCATACACTTTAAAGATCATGAGGGTAATGGCTAATCTTCATCTGGTCACTTTTATCCAGCAGCCCAGTTCTTAAGATGTTACTTAAGATGTTAGATAAGTTGTTTAGGTATCTTCTTTCTACTGTATTAATCTATTATTTAGGGACACTACTTAATTTGACACTTATTATCATAATACCTTTATGACCTTCAGACTCATTTAATCCTCATTTCATAACTCCCTCATTTATAAATGAGGAAATGGAGGTAAAGAAAAGCTATGATTTGCCCAAAGTTTGGACATATAAATAGAAAAGTTGACATTTAAAAAGATGCCTTCATCTTATAATCTTTCTACTATGTTATACTACCTCTCATGATCACGCAGAAACTCTCAATGTCAATTTTATCTTTACTCTTTCTTCTTTATTGAAATTTTGCTATTCTCATTTTGGCTGGTACCACACCATTAGGAGCTCACCAGTAATGATGAACTGAGGGCAGACACCAGATGGCTTTAACCTTGTGCAGTTCAAAACTTCCAAGCTCAAGAGCTAACCCATCAAATTTAGCCTTCCTTTTAGCAAGAATTATCTACATTCATACCATTTCCACAGACAAAACCATATCTATTTCTGATGCTTAAATATTTTATATTTGCCATGAATTTTTGTGGCAAGCACTTCCTTTTCTGGATTTTCAGTAGCTATGACTGTTAAAAAGATAGGGGACCATAATATCTGCAGAAACAGTGGCTGAAAAGTATCTCTGTCAGTGTTATTCCCCTGGAGGATAGCTGTGGGAGGATAGCTGGGGAAGCATTCCTTGACTCCATGTAGGTGAAAAGGGAGTTAGTGAGGGACAGTGGTGGTGGTGGTTTAATCTTCTTGACCCACATAGTCTATTGTCCCTACTTCATTAAAGGAATCTGAAAGACTACACAACTGAAGATCAATTGATGCTGGCACTGTGCAAGGCACAATGGAAACAAAGATTTTTAAAATGAAATAAATTTTCTCTCAAGAAGTTTAGACTGAATTGGGGAAAAAAACAAGCTATACAAAGACTAACCAATGTAAAATTTAATTCCACTATAGCTGGAAATAATGTTGAATGGGGAGTCAAAGAGCCTACGTCAAAATCTGTCTACTGCTGCTGATTGACTATGACCTTAAGCAAGCCATTTTAATATTTCTATGGAACTAGGTGGCACAGCAGATAGATCACTGGACCTGGGGTCAGAAAAATCTAAGTTAAAATCTTCAGATTCTTTCTAGCTGTATGGCCCTGAGTAAGTCACTGAAGTTGTTTGCCTCAGTTTTCCCAACTATAAAATGGAAATAATAATTGCATCTACCTCCCAGGGTTTTTGTGAGTAAGAAAATGAGATAATAATTATAAAGTACTTAGTGCAGTCCTTGGCACATAGTAGGAGCTAAATAAATGCTAGTTATCATTGCTGCTATTCTTTTTATTATCATTATTATTATTATTATTATTATGAAGACTAGCCCCATCTTCCTAAACCTGATTTTAAATAGGCTATAAGACTTGAATTGAGCCTATCTGAGATGCTTTTAAAACAACTTATTTCTTTGTCCAATTACAAGGACTTGAAAGAGTTACTGAGTAAATTACAGTTCTGTTATTTATTACTTAAATTGTGTCTGACTCTTTGGGACCCCATTTGGGGTTTTCTTAACATAGATAGTGGAGTGGTTTGCCATAATCTTCTCCAACTCATTTTATAGATGATGAAACTGAGGCAGACAGAGTTAAGTGTATTGTTCAGGATTAGTCAGCTAGATTTGAACTAAGGAAGATGAATTTTTCTGGATCAGCATTCTATTCTCTATCTAGCTTCCCAATTATAGCTTGCCATTGAGTTATATATCTTTGTACTTTTTAAAAATAACATTTATTAGAATAAGTTATATGGTCTTTGGAATGCAAGACGTCTTATTTTTGTATTTGGGAAACAATCTTGCTTGCCTGTTCTATGCAAATCGTATAAGGGGAGGAAATAAATATCTTCTTGTAGGAAAGGGGAAAAGTTTGAAGATCTCCACTCACACTGGGTTTAACCCTTTTCTTACAAGTCTTTACAATAATTGTACACATTTTCAGTTATCTCACCTTGCTTCCACCTCTCATTCTCAAAATGTTCATTTATTCATTTTATGACTTTTAAGGCTACCTCAAATACTCGGGTTAAGTAGGAACAAAATCTATGAGCCCACAGCACTGATTTTATTTACTCCCTCATAAAATGAGGGAGAGCACATAGGCAGAATGATTGGAAGTGTTTTCTATATCATTCTTCATGTTGACTATATTATTGGTATTGATTTCATAAGAGTCAGAATTTTTTAAAATGAAAATATGGTGGTGATTTCAATGGGAAGTATCTCAAAGCATGGTCAAAGAGTAGGTAAAGTGATTTTAAATATGGCTTAGTTGATGGTACCTGTGCTTGGGTGGGTGGGTGGGATGTGATAGCAATTATTTATCCCAGCCAATTTCCTTTTGTCGGGCAGGGAAGAGACTCTTCCAAAAAAACAACTCTGCATAATTAAAAGTAGGATCACTCAGTGTGATATTTTTAAAAATGCTGTGATTAAAGAACTCAACATGATACACTATTCATAGGACAGGTCTAAAGGAATGTCACTTACTTTTCAAATTTTTGATTAAAATTTTTTTCCTTGAAAATGAAAATTAGTTTTATGTTCACTTTCTTGTCACAGGCATTTAAATAGATCGGGTTACAGGTCCTAATTACAACTTGTTGGCAACCTGCATTCATATTGGCATACAGTCTGACAGGCATACTATTTGTTTGTTTTCATTTAAAGGGAATTTAATGTTCTTAAAAAATAGCAGCTTAACAGCTCTAGAAATTGAAATTAACTCTATTTCCCCAATTGATAGAGGATGTACATATTTTCCTACAAATGTGTCTCGTGAGGACAAATTATATTCCCAAATAATTCAATCCTTAGTTTCTCTTAGGAGATTGCCCACAAGGGTGCTAATTGCATTGGTGACTTTTGTTATACACATGTTAAAAATGGGTTCTGAGATCTCAATCTCATTTCTATGTAAAGTACATAAGAGCTACCAGGTAGGAGGAATTTTGATTATTATCTCTGTAAGTACTTTTGAATCAGAGGATGCTAGGTCAAAATAAATAGGCAGTGTGGTATAATGGTGTATATTTAGAGTTAGAAGACTTGGATTCTGCAAATCACTGTGATATTTGTGGCAAGGCACATATTCATTCTGAATCTGTTTCCTTATCAATAAAATAAGAATAAAAATACCTTCAGTGACTACTTCAAATTCCATGACAACCACTCATAGACACACATGCATAGCACTACCTCTACCACCACTACCATTGTTACCTTGTATCTATTTAACTTATGCTTATATATGAATAAATTTTTTTTTTCTAAGTCAACCTATCACTTCCTTGAGGGCAGGGATATTTAATTTTTGTCATTGTGTAAAGGGCTAGAACTGAGCAAATGCATTTGGATAATGGAGCATGTGAGACTAATTGCCAATTGGATAGTTCCCTATTAACTTGTTTGAAGGTTGACCCTCCCCAGCTGTTCTGTGCTGACTTGATTGGTGGGACAAAGAGGGGGAAGTGACGTGTGTGGGAGGAGTAGGAGGAGAAAATTGAGACACTCATGCTCAGTCCCTCCTGGCGTTTGAGGGAGGAAGGTGCGTGTGAGATTGCTAGACCTAATCCCCTGATCTTGACCATAAAAGATCAAGAATAAAGATGTTTAGTAATCCTGACTCTGGATGATTTCTGGGAAGACTGAGTTCCAGCATCATTGTTTCTTTGGCACCTGAAATAATTCCTAGTACATAATAAGTGTCAAATAAATGCTTATTGGCTGATCAGATTAATTATTTATAACATGTATGTGTGTATGTACACACACATATGTATATGTATATATACACACAAACATATGTGTGTTTATTACAAATGGCTCCTCATGGAGAATTGACTTGAAGATAGATATGTATATAGTGCCATGAAAATGTGAGATATTGTTATTGTAATTCTTTGGCAATTCTTCAAGTCAATTTTCTATAAGGAACTATTTGTCATGTCTTTCAATAGATTTTTTTTCAAAGGAAGATTTACCTTTAAAGGAGCAATTGAAGATTGTATCTTTGAGTAGCTTGTGAATAGCTAAATGGAACATTCCCTACAATTGAGTGAACATCATTAGTGGAGGCTAAAGCTATTTGCAGAAAACCTAAATTTACAAAGGGAAGCATGAAATCTAAACTACCTGGCCCTCATGTAATTGAGTTAACATGTGTTACATATGGCACCTTGTCTGGGATAAAATTGGGCACTTCATTTTTGTGGGGACCAGTAGAGAGATTCTCTGACCAGGACTTCTGATTTTTGAAATTCCCTTGGATGAAGTTCTAGTGAAATTATGCAAGAAGATATTTCTAGGCTGCAAATGTACAATCTCCTCCCATTTCTCATATCCCCAAGAGTGTTCCTTTATAAGTCAGTTCCCATTATAATTTTGCAAATTTTAATTTGAAGATTGCTTGACTAAGTACTAATGTTATTTCTGGATTTCTGGGAAAGGTTTGATAAACTAATGTGTTCCGTATTAAAGTCCTTTATAAATATTGATGTTATGTTTAATGTGAAAAATCTGGCATCACTAGATTACTACTGTCTCATAGAAATGTTCATATTATTCTTTTTGTATTTAAACAGAACTAGATTGCTTGCCTTTTGTGAAAACAAAATATCTTACAGATTCATAGGGTAAGAATGCTTGAGTCTAAAATCCACAAGTAGATCACATTCTTTGCTACTTCTATTGATCTACTTTTCTTCTTGTCCTGATTGGTTAGTTTCCAAATCCATTTGGATTACCATAGCACTTGCAAAGATGAGGGGTGGGAAGAGATTTAGGGTGTTTTTTGAATAGGGAACCCAGAAAAAATTACTTAGACCTCTATGGGATCACCTATACGTGGAACCCTCAGATTTGTTCTCCATTCATAATGAAGGTTTTTATTTACTACATACAAAAGAAATGCTTAATATAAAAGGTTTTCACAAATGTACATTAATAAAAATACCTAAAACGGCTGATAATGATTTATAAATACTGTTATAGTTTCCTGGAAAGTTTAGATTTAGAACATCAAAGCTTGATGCAGTTTACAGAACTGTTTGAATAAGTATTGTTACATTTCACCTCAACTCTGCACTGTCCAAACAATTCCTTCTAGGTCCTTGTCTGGTGGCAAGCCAGGCAAGTACCTTTTATCTCTAGAAAATCTTAGTATGCCCTGTGTAGAAAGGGATACTTTTTGTACAGATCTCAGGTGCTTAGCCTTTACGCACTGAGGAAATCATTGTAACAATTTCTACCCAGAACAGTGTTCTCATTTGAGAAAGGGACAAAGCCAAGTTGACCCCAGGCTCCAAATCCCTGTGGGGATAGCTCCATGAAGCTTAGAAAGCTCAGTGTACATCAAGTTTCTGTTCAAGGTAGAAACCATTTAAAAATATTTTTTCTTTGTGCTTAGAGAAATAATCTATAAGATTAAGATAGCAGAGATATTTGGTAAATTTGTAAAAATGCTACTTATTTTGTTTTCTTCTTTGGGAAACTTTAAGAAATATTCTTCATTCCATGAAGCCATAAAACTTTACATTTGATTTTCATCTATACACGTAGGATTGCAGAAGATATTGTAACATTAGCTGTAAGGCACTGGGGAAACAATTAAAAAGAGCATGGTTTATGCCTCCTCAGAAATCATAGAGAATTGCTCTGAAGTTGGGCCAGGAACTGTTTGGGCCCAGGGACAATGGCTTGGGATTAGTTGGTTTTTTTTTTTTTTTTTTTTTTTTTGGTTCTTTATTGTTTATATTTCTCAGTTTTGGGTGCTCAAAGGAATCCTTAATGGATTAGAGTTTAGAGCCATTGTGATCTTGGAGTTAAGATTGCTAAACTGGGTGATCCAGTCAGTCAGTCCAGTATGGAAAACCTAAGAAACCAGAGTGCCAATTTCTAGAGCCTCAGGGATACACTGAGAACTACTGGAACTCAATCTCCTTTCCTTATCCAAGCACTGAAGTATAAGGAAAGAAAGACACATATTGGGGAAGTAAGTTATATTTGCATATCTCTTGAAGTAAATATTTCTGTGTGAAAGTTAATCTGACTGTTAGTGATTAAAGTTCAAGGGTCATCCTCCTATATTTTGGGGGAACAACACCTTTGTATACTAGAGCCATTGTAGAGAGATTAGACCTTGCCAAATATCCCTTAAGAGAACAGAGAACCCTGGGGAGAAGAGTGTAATTTAACCTACTTAGGCTTCAACTAGTGGATCCAGGGTAGCATGTTACAACTATGAAGTAATAATGCTTTTTTTGTTTGTTTGTTTTGTTTTATTGTAATTTGATCTGTAAGGGGATTCCATCTAGAATCCTTTCATTTCTTTTAGTCTTCGACATTTTATTTTTAAATTTTTATACTTAGCAAAATGCCTTTTCTCTTACCCATATGACCCCTTCCTACTCCCCACCTTGAGAATGAAAAAAAACCTCAAATGCTATTGTGTGTCTATAGATAGTATATGATTATATATAATATATCATTGAGTCCTTCATCTCTCTATCAGGAAGTAGGTAATATATTTCATCATTTACCCTCTAAAATCATTGTTGGTGATTTTATGATCAGACTTCTTAATTTTTCAGAGTTATTTTTCTTTGTCATATTGTTATTTTTTGTATAAATTGTTCTCATAGTTCTGTTCACTTCATTCTGTATCAGCTCCCAGGTTTTGCTGAAACCATTGCCTCACTTTCTACAGGACAATAGTATTCCATGACATTGGGGTGTACTGATCCCTGAGAAGCCTTTTTCAATGCTGTCCATCCAACTTTGGTGTCTACCCAACTCACCTGTGGCTCCAAGATGCTATAGTATGTTTAGTGGTCACCCCTCAGTAAAGCTGTCTTGGAAGATGGGCTAAATAGGATAATGGTCCTCAAACCTGACATGGGAAGTCTGCCCCAAGCATATGGAGATGCTCCCTGGTAAAATAAAAGGATGAAAGCAATTTGGTTCAAAAGGCCATGACAGTGGCAGAAATAGGCACTATGGAGCACTTGATCAGACATTGAAGATGCTGGGGTCATCCACTTCATCCTGGGCCATTGCCGGTCATCTTCATTTTTGTCTTGCCACTTACTACTGGACTTGGATGATTCTGCAAAAGAAAGTGCGCCTGATAACTTTATGCAACTCTGTCTTACTCAAATTCAATTAAAAATAAGATATCACCCACCATTAATTAATTTAATATTTTATTACTTAATTATTGTCTTACTATTGCACTATTTTTAATTTTTTATTATAACTTTTTATTTACAAGATATATGTAATTTTTCAGCATTGACCCTTGCAAAACCTTCTGTTCCAACTTTTCTCCTCCTTCCCCCCCCCCACCTCCTCCCCTAGTTGACAGGTGGACCCATACATGTTAAATATGTTAAATTATATGTTAAATACAATATGTATGCATATAGATACAATTATTTTGCTACACAAAAAAAATCAGACTTATACATAAGGTATAAATAACCTGAGAAGGAAATTAAAAATGCAAGCAGACAAAAACAGAGGGAGTAGAAATGCTATGTTGTGGTTCACACTCATTTCCCATAGTTCTTTCACTGGTGGTAGCTGGTTCTCTTCATTATTGAACAAATAGAAATAATTTAATTTACCTCATTATTGAAGAGAGCCATGTCCATCAGAATTGATCATTATATAGTATTGTTGAAGTATATAATGACCTGTTCATTTCACTATCATACTATTTTATTGTTTTATCTACCTTTGAAGTCCTATGAAGACAAATGAATGACAAAGTGTCAAGTGAAAATACAAAAAGCTAGAGTCACAATGTTGCATACAGGCAGCTTAGAATATAGGGTCTTCCAACTCTGAGATACCATAACACACCTGTCAGATTGGCTAGAATGACAGAAAAAATAATGCGCAATGTTGGAGGCTATGTGGGAAAACAGGGACACTGGTACAATGTTGATGGAACTGTGAATACATCCAGCCATTCTGGAGAACAATTTGGAATTATGCTCAAAAAATTATCCAACTGTGCATACCCTTTGACCCAGCAGTGTTACTACTGGGCTTATATCCCAGGAGATCTTAAACAAGGGAAAGGGACCTGTATGTGCAAGAATGTTTGTGGCATCCTCTTTGTAGTGGCCTGAAACTGGAGGATGCCCATCAATTGGAGAATGGTTGAATAAATTGTGGTATATTAATATTATGGAATATTATTTTTCTGTAAGAAATGACCAACAGGATGATTTCAGAAAGATCTGGAGAGACTTACATGATCTGATGCTGAATGAAATGAGCAGGACTAGGAGATCATTATACACTTCAACAACAATACTATATGATGATCAATTCTGATGGACGTGGCCGTCTTCAACAATAAGATGAACCAAATCAGTTCCAATTGAGCAGTAATGAACTGAACCAGCTGCACCCAGTGAAAGAACTCTGGGAGATGACAATGAGCCACTACATGGAATTCCCAATCCCTCTCTTTTTGTCTGCTTGCATTTTTTATTTCCTTCACAGGCTATATTATTGTATACTATTTCGAAGTCTGATTCTTTTTGTACAGCAAAACAACTGTTTGGACATGTATATATATATTGTATTTAATTTATAATTTATCATATTTAACATGTATTGGTCAACCTGCCATCTGGGGGTGGGGAAGGAGGGGAAAAAATAGAACAAAAGGTTTGGCAATTGTCAATGTTGTAAAATTACCCATGCATATATCTGGTAAATAAAAACTATTAAAAAAATAATATAGGATCTTCTTACCAGACTAAAGCAACAGAAGGATTCAGCAAGACGTTGTATGTGTGAGCAGCCTTTTTTTTAAAGGACCACATTTCTCACCTCCTGGTATGAGGAAATTGTGAGAAGATACCCTAAAATTTGTATTTCACCCTAATCTATACTGCTCATCTCCACAGGCAGAGAACCCATCCTGCAGTCAAACCAACAGCAACAAAGCAAAAATGTTTGCAGATGATTCCACTCACCATTGGTATGTAGAATATGAGCATATTCATGGACAACAAAAAATCCAGGTGACCTGAAAAATGAACAGCTCTTACGAGAGAACTCAGTAGGTACCACATCCAAATAGCAGCTCTAAGTAAAACATAGTTGGCAATACCCTTTGACCCAGCAGTGTTACTCTGGGCTTATATCCCAAAGAGATTTTAAAGAAGGGAAAGGGACCTGTATGTGCAAGAATGTTTGTGGCAGCCCTCTTTGTAGTGGCCAGAAATTGGAAACTGAGTGGATGCCCATCAATTGGAGAATGGCTGAATAAATTGTGGTATATGAATGTTATGGAATATTATTGTTGTGTAAGAAATGACCAACAGGATGATTTCAGAAAAGCCTGGAGAGACTTACATGAACTGATGCTGAGTGAAATGAATAGGATCAGGAGATAATTGTATACTTCAACAACAATACTATATGATGATCAATTCTGATGGATGAGGCCATTTTCAACAATGAGATGAACCAAATCAATTCCAATAGAGCAGTAATGAACTGAACCAGCTACACTCAGCAAAAGAACTCTGGGAGATGACAATGAACCACTACATAGAATTCCCAATCCCTCTATTTCTGTCTGCCTGCATTTGGATTTTCTTCACAGGCTAATTGTACACTATTTCAAAGTCATTCTTTTTGTACAGTAAAACAACTGTTTGGACATGTATACATATATTACATTTAATTTATACTTTAACATATTTAACATGTATTGGTCAACCTGCCATCTGGGGGGGGGAAGGAGAGGAAAAATTGGAACAAAAGGTTTGGCAATTGTCAATATTGTAAAATTACCCATGCATATATCTGGTAAATAAAAACTATTTTAAAAAAGGTTGGTAAATGAAGGCCAACTTGCTGAAATTGGGGTTGAATATACATTTTTTGGAGTGGCCCCCGTAGTAGGGGAATGCCATGGGCTTGCAATCAAAAATAATTAGTCGAAAAATTTGTATATCTCCAAAAAGGAGTAAAGACAGGCTCATAACAATGTGTATTCAACTTGAAGTAAAGTACCACATCATCATTATCAGTGAGTAAGCTTCCACCATGATGAACCCTGATGAGGTCAAAGATTGCTGTTTGTTCTTCATTCTGGAAGATGACCATAGCATCAAGGAGGTCATACCATGAAATGCAAATGAACTGGATTTAAGTTAGGGAGAGCTGTGCAAAGCCACTGATCTCACTTTCTCCTCTCAAACCATCTGACAAGATTTAGATCAAGATAACTGGAGATGACTCTCATGAGGTCAAAGAAAAATTTTACAAATACTTAGAGACCCTCCTCATCAAAGTACTGAAAAGCGTGTAGCTTTGGATGGCTTTAATGACAGAGTAGGCAGAGACTATCAGATATGTTGGGAGTCCTTGGGAGGAATAAAGTCAGAAATAGCAACAGCAACTGTTACTTGTTCCTGAAGACTTGTACAACACATGACCTCAATAGTCAATAGCCTACAATGCAAAGGATCCGCTGCTCATACAGATTTCAATAGGAAGTTATCTCTTAGGAGATCAAGAATGTCTCCATTGTCCATCTTTGTGAAGGTTGTCCTGTGACAATCACAAGGAGTGTGTGTGTGTGTGTATGATTTGTCTCTTAGCCATTGTTGGAAGATTCTTGCCAGAGTGCTCCTTAATTGAATTATTCTTTGCTGGGAAAATGCCATCTACCTGAGAGCCAGTGACTTTAGAAATAATGAGAAATAGTTTACATGATGTTTGCTGCCCAAAAACATCAGAAAAAATGCCAGGAGCAGAATAGAGGTCTGTACACAACATTCATTGAGCTGATTAAAGCTTTGATACTGTCAGTCAGGAGGGCTTATGAAAGATTATGGCAAAATTCAGTTGCCCAAAGTTTATCAGTAGTGTATGCTATTTTCATGATGGCATGCGTGCACAGGTTCTGGAACAAGGACAATGCTCTCATGCTTTCCTAGTCACCCATAGAGTGAAGCAAGGCAATGTGCTAGTTCCCATGATTTTTAACAATGTTTTCCACAATGTTGCCAGATGTCTTCGCTGAGGACAAAAACAACAACGTGATCTGCTACCACAATGATGATAAATTATTTAATCTGAAAAGATTACAACCAAGATTAAAATGGAGGAAGAGTTGATGTGCAACTTTTTGTTTGCAGATGATTGGGTACTCAATGCAGCCTCTGAGGCTGAGTTGTAACCACGTAAGGATTGATTCTCTGCTGTTTGTACTAATTTTGGCCCAAAAATAAGCAAGAAATCAGAGATTCTTCACCAGTCAGCAGTGCACTATGCAAACATGGAACTACTGATTACAGAAAATGGAGAAATTTTCAATGTTGTGGGTAAGTTCACTTACCTTGCCAATATAATTTCCAGGGATGCCCACACAGATGATAAGATCAAACCATGCATTGTCAGAGCTAGCTCAGTGTTTGGGAGGCTCAAAATGAAGTGTGGCAGATTAGTATTGGGTTGCATGCCAAGCTGAAGGTCTGTAGAGCTATTGCATTGGTCGCATTATGTCTGCAAAATCTGGACATTATACTAGGGCCATGCCAAAAAATTGAACTGCTTTCATTTGAATTGTCTTAGGAAAATTCTGAAGATAACCCGGCAAGGTAAGGTATCAGACATTGAGGTCCTCTCTTGAGCTGAACTGCCAAGCCAAGAATTTAAAATCCATTGCAGAAAGTATGAATCTGTGGGGCTAGCTACATACCTCAACTGCCAAATGTACATTTACCTGAGAGACTATTTTCAAGAGAACTTGCACATGTGAGCGTATGCCTTTCTCTATTCTTTTATAGTGGTGACTGCTAAATTATATGTGATCCTGACTGTGACTCCTCAGTACTCAAATAATTTTTTTTTCGGGCTACTTAGAGTATTATTCCCCTTTGACTTGGAACCTTTGGAATTTGGCTATAATGTTTCTGTTCCTTTTAGAAGGTTGCTGGTCAATTCAATTTGCCCTCTGGTTCTAAAAGGGTAATTTTCTTTTTAGATTTACTTAAATATAATGTCTAAGTTTTTTGTTATGACATTCAAGTACTCTAATATTCTTAATTTTTTCTCCTTTATCTGTTTTCTAGGTAATTTTTTTGCTAAGATATTGTTTATGTTTTCAATTTTTTTCAATCTTTTGCCTTTGTTTTAATATTTGTTTTTACTATCTCATGTAGTCATTGGTTTCTATTTGGTCCATTTAAAGTTTCAGGTTGTTTGTTGCATAGGCAATTTTCTAAAAATTTCTTGTGTTATTCTTTCTTTTTCCACTTCTTTCTTCCATAGTTTTCACTTCTTTTCCATTATTTTTCTTTTTCTATTCTCATTTCAGAGGCCAAAATATTTTTACCTCTTTTTTCATTCTTGCATCATTTCTTCCAAATTTTAATTAAATTGATGTCTAAACTAAATTATTCTTTGAAGCTTTGTTTGTCAATGTAGTTTTCTTCTGCGTCATTATTTTCTTCTAGATTTGTGTCAAAATGTTCTTGTCACTATCATGACTTTTATATTGGGATTCTTTTGTTGTTGTTTGCTAGTTTTCCTAACTTACTTCCTGATTTCTAACTTGATATTAAAACTGACTTCTATGTGCTTCAAGAAGGAAGATCTGGCCTGGTCCTGTTGTTGCTTTCTTGGAGTACTGAGTATTACATAGTTTCAGGAGCTCAGAAACAGTTCAGCCTCAGAAACCTCAAGTTTTCAGAACTCCCAAAGTAGTCTTATATTAGTCCATGGCAAAATTTAATTACTCCCCCTCCTTCCCTGGTTTGAGTTCTACAAATTCCTCACCAAAGATTAGGTCTGAAGAACAATAAATTGCTACTGAAATTAGCCACTGTCATCCAGTTTGAAAGCTATTTCAGAGTGACAAAACTTCAGTCTTTGAATGGTTTCTTTCTAACTGCTTTAAATATTTTCTTCTTATCTTATGAATCTTGAAATTTGGCTGTAATATTCCTATGAGTTTTTCTTTGATAATGATTTTCAAAGGTGGTTTGATAATTGCTTAATGATCTTTCCTTGATATATTTTCCAATTCATATTTTTTTCTGATTAGATATTTCACATTTTCTTCTACTTTTTTTATTCTTCTGAATTTAAAATAATTGTTTCTCAATGACTCTTAAAGTCATTAGTTTTCACCAGCCCAATTTTAATTTTAAAGAAATTATTTTCTTCAGTGAGATTTTGTACCTTTTTTCTCATTTGGGCTGTTCTTATTTTAATGAAGTTCTTTTCTTCAGTGAAGTTTTATACCTCATCTACTACTAAGTCAATTCTATTTTTATAGGATGTTGTTTTCTTTAATATTTTTTAAATGAAACTTTTCATTCTTTTTCCAAAGTTTTCTTTGATCTTGGATTTCTGTGCTAGTTATTCCTCTTTAGGTTTCATACTGAATTGGAGGCTAGAACTGATATAAATAGCTGTATGCTTCTGAAGTTGCTTCTCTTGGAATAGTGAGGGTGACAGACGCTTTTTCAGCATGCCCTGGATCTTTAACCATTGGAATTGGGTAACAGACAAAAAACCCTCTCCATTTCATAATTGTCCCCATCATAGTATTCTGGTATGAATTTAGGCAATCCCCCAAGATCTCAGAATTCAGTATCTTAGCTCAGGGGCAAAAGATGTCCTATTCCAAAGAGGACAGTAAGCCATCTCAAATTCTAATCCTCAGTACATTTAAGGTACTATGGTATTTTGTTTCTGAGATCTTAGAAATTGGGAACTGATTGCCTATACCATGTATTAAATAAACAACAATCAACAAGCATTTATTAAATACTTATTATGTGCTAGGCATTGTTCTAGAAACTGAGGATACAAATGAAAAAAATTGAAAAAAATCCCTATTCACAATGTACTTATATTCTATAAGGGGAAATAAATGCATGTAAATATTTATAATGTAATATAAAGTTAGTAAATATAAATATATACAAAGTACTTAAATATATGATAATTTGGGAAGGAGAGCTTTAGTAGTTTGGGGGATTAGGAAAAGCTTCATGAAAAATATGGTGCCTCATTCCATACCACTATGGGATGAGGCTTCAAAACAGAGCAGCTCATGAGTTTAGCACAGCCCCCGATGCCTGAATCATTCATCAACTTATTCTTTTAAAAAATACTGATATCATTTTTTAATGTCACCAAAATTTCCTTCAGTTTCCTTCTTCCTTCTTCTCCCAGAGAACTACCATAAAACAAAAATTATGATAAAAAAAGAAGACAATTTAAAAATCAGCAAGACTGATCAATACATTGCAAAATATTGAAAATGTGTTGTTTTAAAGCCATGTTTGATTCTTTCTTGGCAAAGATATTCGATTATTTTGTTATTTTCTTCTTTGGCTTATTTTACATATAAGGAAATTGAGGAAACAAAAACTAAATTATTTGCTCAGGGTTACACAGCTGGTCAATATTTGAGGCTAGATTTGAACCTAGAAAGAGCCTTCCTGACTCCAGGCCTGACACTCCATCCATTGCATCACTCAGCTGCCTGAAAATATGCGTAATGTACAATATTTATTGATCTTTCACCTCTACAGAAGTGTTGGATAGTGGATATTTTGTTATAACTCTTCTTTTGAATCATGCTTGCTTTGAGAATTTTGCAAAATTCACTCTTGATTTATGTGTTCTTTCTGTTTGCATTGTATCATTGTTTATTTTATTTTATTGGCTCTGCATCAATTTATTTTATTTACTCTGCATCAATTCATGAAGATTTTTTATGTTTTATCATTTCTTATAGTACAATAACATTTGATTACATTTACATATCACAATTTGTTTAACCATCCCCTAATTGAAGGATATCAACTTTGTAGCCAATACTTTGTTATCATAAAAAGTGCTGCTCTGGTGTACTTTCTTTTTATTAGTATTCTCCATAGGATATAAAAGTAGTAAAAGAAATTTGTGGGACAGAGTGTACAGGCATTTTAGTTACTTTATTTGCAAAATTCCAAAATACTTTGCAAAATATTGTAAGAATTCACAGCTCCACTAACAATGTACTTGTATGCCTATTTTGACTCTTCCCAGCTTTTTAATTTTGCCAGTCTTATTCTTCCATCATCCAGTTTTCAAAATTGTAGAACATACCACCCATGTGGGAGTCAGGGGCAAAGGAGGTTCCACATGAGAAAGCCATCTGCAATTGATGCCTTTACTTCCTCTCCTCTCATTCTCTCCTTAATTCTCTGCTGTCTGACTTTTGGCCTCATCATTCAACTGAAGCTGCTCTCTCCAGTTACCAGTGATTTCTTAATTGCTAAATCTAATTACCTCTTCTCAATTCTTATTCTTCTTGACCTTTCTACAGCCTTTGACACTGTTGATCACCCTTTTCTCCTTAGTACTCTGTACCTACTGATTTGACTGCTCCTTTGCTGAATCTTTATAGGAGCCAAGCCTACTAACTTTG
Organism: Sminthopsis crassicaudata; assembly: GCF_048593235.1. Taxonomy (NCBI): domain Eukaryota; kingdom Metazoa; phylum Chordata; class Mammalia; order Dasyuromorphia; family Dasyuridae; genus Sminthopsis; species Sminthopsis crassicaudata. The sequence continues at coordinate 564,561,361 of NC_133617.1, read as the reverse complement.
GATGTCCTCTAAAATTCTATCCTAGGGTTATATTCTAATTAATTTAGTGATCCCATAAACTTTCATAAATTATTTATCTATTAACTATGATCTCTATGCTGATGATTCTCAGATTTGGCTAACCTTAACCTTTTTTCCTGATGTCCAGATAGCTTTGTCTACTGGACATTTCAAACTGGATGTCCTGTACACTTCTTAAATTTAATATGTCATACACTGAATTCATTATCCTTTTTTCCCCATTCTTTCCCCCTTATAATTTCCCTACTAGTTTCCAGGGTGCCACCATCTTCCCTGTTAGCCAGGCTTGCAACTTAGGTGTCTTCCCTGACTTTATACTCTCTTAACCATATATCCATTGCCCAATCCTGTCAATTTTCCCTTTTAACATCTTTTGCATACACTACCTTTTCTCCTATGATACAATTACCCTGGTAGAGGCCCTTACCACCTTTGTATAGTTTATTGCAATAGCCATTGGTTAGTCTCTCTGCCTCAGCTCTCTTCCCACATTAATTCATCTTTAACTCAGCTGATAAACTGATTTTTATTATGTGTAAGTCTGATCATGTCATTCCTCCCATTCAATTAATTTCAATCTCTATTGCCTCTAGTCTTATATCTTATAAAATTTCAACTCCCATTTTCTTTATCCCCATGCCTAAGAGTATAGTCTCTTTCCTATCTTCCTCCATTCTCTCAACTCCATTCTCCTCAATCCTACTCCTTCAGTGTCCATTTTATTCTTTATCACAGCTTCACAGCTAAAGCAGGTTGGAACTTCAGAAATCATCTGATCTTAAATTAAATTTAGAAAGCTTATACCTTTCCCATGATCCCTTTGCTAGTAAGTAGTAGAGACTAGATTCTGTTATACACACTATAATCCAGAACAAACTAAAATTATTTGGTCAATCTGCTTTATTTACTCTTCAGAGAAGCCTAGCCTGACTAAGTAGTATTCTTGAGTTTTTTAAAAGTCAATTATGTTGCCACAAAAAGTTGAAAACACCTAAAGACAAGCTAACAAAGAATATTTTACTTTTGAGGAGAGAGCATTTCATAGTTTTCGTATAGAATTCAGTATATTTTTTCCAATAATTTCTCCTGCATGTAAAATACATCATGAAATATACTTTTCAGCTTAGTAATATACAAAAATCATAGTTTTTATTCATAAATTCAAGGTCATCATCAACTATAACTGTTATTATGTGAAAAATTAACCATGAAAACATTCAGATTACATTTTAAATGCACTGTTAAGTGATTTGCTCCCTTAATTCCTTAAGAATTTCTCATAATACAAAGCTTTGTCAGAAAAGATACTTAAAAAAAAAACTAAGCAACTTTTTTTTTTTAATTTAAGAGAATGCTAATTGTTGAGTAGATAGGCCATGATGTATATTTTAATTAAGAAGCATGTAGATCAAGTTATCTCTAATGGGCTCAATTATTTTGAGAAAAGAGGTATATATATGAGTAAGCATAACAAACTTGGGTAATATAAATGCCAGCAAGAACTTAATTTTTTAAAACGTATTTCAAAGAATGAGGAAGATGCACAATTTGAAAGGCAAATGCTATCGTGGAAAAAATATTAGATCTACAGAGAGGGGAAAGAGAATAAGCATTTATACAGCTTACTATGTGCCATAATGCCAAAGCTAAGCCCTTTTTACAAATATTATCTCATTTAAATTTTTTTTATTTTGATTTATGAAATAAAACAATAATTTCTATAACACAGTAAAATAAAAAAGGTGATTTTGCTTGAAACTGCAAATTTACTATGAATGATTTGCCATTCCTTTCAAATATAAAACAAAATTATCATGTAAATTTTCCCCTCCCCCTTTGCCCTAAAGATGGTCACCATTAGACACAAATATATAATATTTGTAAAATAATAAAATAAGTCTATACCTATATCTATTTATCAGTTCTTTCTCCAGATGCAGATAGCATTGTTCTTTGTATGTCCTTTATAGATAATTTGAGTATTTATAATAATCAAAATGATTTATTCAATCAAAGTCATTCTTAAAACTATATAGCTATTACTGTATACAATGTTTTCTTGGTTCTGCTCTTTCTGTTCTTCATGATTTCATGCAAGTCCTTCCATATTTTTCTAAAGTCATTGAGCTTATATTTTATTATAGCACAGTAGGACTCCATCACAACCAAATATCATAACTTGTTCAGCAATTCCCCAAATAATAGGCATCCTTGCAATTTCAAGTTCTTTGTTATCACAAAGAGAACTACTATAAACATTTTAGAACATATATGTTTCTTTTCTTTTTCCCTAATTGTCTTTTTACAAAAGACAAGTAGTGATATTGCTGGATCAAAGAGTATATAGATAGTTTAATAACTCTTTGAACACAATTCCAGATTGCTCTCCAAAAAGACTGGATCATTTCACAGAATTCCATATCAAATATCTCAAATTTGCTTGAATTTGCATTTCTCTAATCATTAATGATTTAGAGCATTTTTTCATATGACAATAAATTATTTTGACTTCATCAGAAAACTGTTTATATTCTTTGGATATTTATCAATTAAGGAATGACTCAATTATGTCATTTCATCCTTACAACACCAAGAATTAATTATTATACCTGTTTTATAATTGTAAAATTGAAGTAAAAGAAAGTTAGGTGACTTCCCCAGGATTACACAGTTATTTTGAACTCAGTTCTTCCTGACCCTAGAAGCAGAATACTATCCATTGTGCCATGAACTGCCTCTGAAGAAGAGCTGAGTTCAAATCTAGACTCTATGACTTACTAGCTATGTGATTTTTGGCACACCATTTTTTTTTTTGTGAGGAATGGAACTTCACAGATTCTAAGGTGTCTTTTAGTGTGATACAAGACAATTTCAAAAAACCCATGGTGGAAAATGCAATCTACCTTTAGAGAAAGAACTGATCAAATTTGAGTGGAGATCAAAGCATACGTTTTTCTTAATTTCTTTATCTTTCTTGCTTCCCCCCATGATTAATATGGAAATATGTTTTGCAGGATTTCACATGTATAATTAATATAATATTGTTTATCTTCTCAATGGATGAGAGAGGGATAGGAGAAAATGAGTTTGGAACTTAAAAAAAATTTTAAATGAATCCTAAGAATAATTTTTAAATCTAAGACTTTTCTTTTTATTCCAAAACTATAACAGTAAAACAATGATGGAAACTTAACTTGAAAATTACACAGTAGTAATAAACACTTAGAAGATTTATCAACTAGAAAGTTGTCTCAAGTAATAAAAACTTATACAAACACACATGCACATATAAATATACATACACATGGATCAATTAATGAATAGAGAGATACACAGACATAGATGGGGGAAAAAGACAGGGAGAAAGAGAGAGAGATCTTTGATGGCAACAATATGTATAAGTGATATATATATATATATGTATTAGAGCTACTATCTTGGACAATATATACAACACAGTGAAATATATGACAAAATATATATTTATATATTTTATATTAAAATATATGTAAATTTGAGTGCATGTCACTATATAATTTACATTAATATATGTGTGTATATATGTTATGTATATTGCTCAAGATGAAACTTTACAAACCCTGTCAATTATCATTGCTATTAAAAGAAATATACAGATTAAAAGGTATCAACAGCACAAAAATGTTCATATGAGATTATATGGTCTAAAAACACAACTAGTAGTTGAAAAGGAATCACTTAGAAAGAATTTGATAGGAAAAAAGAGTGAAATGTATACAAGTAGTTTTAAGATTATTCAGCAAAATTCAGGTGTGGGAGTTGTTTTTAAATATACACATGTGCACATATCTGTTAGTTTAATCAGAACTGCTTTCTATTTTTCTCAAAATCATCATGTTGCCCTGACAGAACAATTATATGAGTTCTCTCTAAAGACTTTATTACTACTAATAGTACTTTAAGATTCACCAAACATAAAAAACCTGGAACAACTTACATGAACTGATGCAAAATAAAATGAAAAGAACCAGAAGAAAACATAATATACACTAATAGCAATATTGACTAAGAATAACTTAGCTATTCTCATCAGTACAGTGATTAAAGTTAATTCTGAAGAATTTAGGATGAAAAATGCTATGTATCTCTGGAGAAAGAACTGGTTGAGTCTAAATGCAGATCAAACTTTATTTTTTCTTTATTTTTTTTGGAGAAGGTGTTTTCTTTCACAATATGGTCAGCATGAAAATACATTTTGCATTGGTGCATATGCATAACCTATATCAAATTGCTTGTCTTCTGGAAAGGGAGGGAGGGAGGGAATTTGGAATTCAATTTTAAAAAATGAATGCTAAAAATTGTTTTTATATGGGGAAAATAAACTATTAAATTTTTTAAAGATTCATCAAACACTTTTCTTAAGACAGTTCTGTGAAGGAAATTCTTTGAGCTGGAGGATAGCCTATCTCCTTCATTTTAAGGATGAGGAAATCAGTTAAGAAAAGTGAAGTCATTTGTCCATTGTTGCACAACTGTTAAGTGGAATAGCCAGGACTCAAACCCAGAACTCTAAATACAATACCACTGCCATACATTTTGGTTCTTTTATTTGTTTTCCTATCTTAAATTCTAAATCACATTTAACCCAGAATATTTTTTCAGGTTAAATTCCTCATCTCAAGCCCTATCTCCTTTGAATCCTTTCTTGTTAGTGCCCCCTAAAATTATTTCACACAATTTTACAAATTCAATTCAATTCAACAAGGATTTAAATACCTGCTACATGCAAAGCAGACATTGAATTAGTATTTGTTGCTATCAGTAAATGATTTTAGCCATCTATTATGTATAGATAGTTTTCTTAATGGTTAGACCTTTTTATTCAGTTACATTCTTTATATTTTAAAAGTCCTCTTTATTAAAGTATATAAGCATAAATATTAACTAGTGTTAGCATAAATAAATTTAAGCAGGCTAAATTGCTTATAGCAAGATTTAAAGAAATACAAGACAGTGCAATTTAATTTTTCCTCTCAGTTACTTTAACATCATATTATTATTTGTTGTCTAGTCTAACTCCAGTATAGAGCTAATCTACCCCCAAACTTTCTTAGAATTAACTACTCTCATAAAAAGTCTTTTCCTCAATTTGCATTTTTCAGAAGCTATAATATGTACTCCAACAGCTAATAGTATTTCAATTCAATTGTTATATGACCATCTATTCTCTGTATCTCCTCATTCAAAGAACAAACTTGTCTTTCTGCTCCATATAAGTTAGCTGAAGTTGGAAAAAAACAAAACAACCCAGCACCACTACCACCAACAACACTACTAATGTCATCATAACCTTTGGTGAATATCCAAGGAGATCAACTACAGAATGTGCTTTATAAACTTTAAGTTGCTATATAAATGTCATCTAACATTCATCTTATTATTGTAGAAAAATCATTCTGCCCAGCTGCCCAATATAGTTCAGGTAGAAATGTTCCTGGGACAAGTCATTATCCTGCCATTATTCTTTTATATTTAATGTTCTCTAAACTATTGCAGAATGGATAAAAATCACTACTTTTTGTAGGTGAATAAAAATATTAGGATATAAGTTTATCTAATAATGCAATACAATAAATATCAAGAACCTAAGACATGCCAAGCACTGTGCTAAGCACTGTTAATCCAATAAATAAAAAGAAAAACAGTCCCTGTCCTCCACAAGTTTACATCTGAAAAGGGATACAATACAAAAAGGGGAAGGAAAGTGGGGAGGATGGAGGAAACTAAGAGGTAATATGAGGCATCTCATTCCAGGCAGTTCAAACAAAGGAGGGTAGCAATGAAAAATGGTGTATTGTGAGAAAGGATACAATTTCTTCCCAATATAAAGGAAGTCATTGAAAGAAGGTTAGTATTCTACCCTCACATCCTCCAAATATAGGGAAAAGCAGTAAGGCAATGGAGTCAATCAAGATTGGAGCCAGAAAATGGGAGAAAAGGTTGGGGGAGGATTCTGGTTAGAGTCTATATAATCTTGTGATTTTTGCATTTTGCATTCCTCTACTGACACCTTTTCTGTTGGGAGTTGCTCTTCCTTGTAAGATTGTAATAAATCCCTTTCTGCTTTTTATCTTGAGAGTCTCTGATTTTAATCTGGGTAAGGGTTGCTGTCCCATGCATATGTCTTGCTAAAAGGCACCCTATATAATTAAATAATAGCAATACAAAACATATATGCACCAATAAAGCATTCAAAATTTTAAAGGAAAAGTTAAGTGAGTTATAGGTTCATTACCAAACAAGAGATAGAAGGTAGTATAAAATGTTAAATAAATAATTTGAATATATTAAACTTTAAAACTTTGGCATAGACAAAACCAATGCAACTAAGGCTAAAAAGAAAGCAGAAAGATGAGACACAGACTTTACAACCAGATTTTCTACAAAGGCTGAATTTTTTTTAAAATGTAGGGAATTGAGTCAAATTTGTAAAAATATAAGCCATTCATCAATTGAAAACAGGTAGTTTTCAGGATGAAGGAAGCTTTGATTAAAATCTTGATTTAAGCTATCTTTAAATCAATTTTGATTAGAGAAATGCAAATTAAACCGTATCTGAGGTACCACCTTATATCTATCAAATTGATTAATATGACAAAAAGGAAAATTATAAATGTTGGAGAGGATGTGGAAAAATTGGGATAATACACTGTTGATATTACAAACTGATATAACCATGCTAGAGAGCAGTTTATAATTATACCTAAAAGGAAACCAGATCATGCATTTTCTTTGATCTAGCAATGCCACTATTAAGTCTATATCCCAAAGAGAACATAAAAAGGGAAAAGTATCTACATATGCAAAAATATGTATAATAGCTCTTTTTACAGTTTTTGATGAACAAGATGTGGTACATGAATGTAATGGAATACTATTGTGCACTAAGAATTGATAAACAGGCAGATTTAAAAAAAAAAAAAACCAGGAAAGAATTGTAAGAACTGATGCAAAGTGAGATAAACAGAACCAGAAAAACATTGCATACAGTATCAGGAACATTGTGTGATGATCAACTATGAATCTTAGCCTTTATCACCAGCACAATGATCCAAGACAACACAAAGGACTCACAAAAGAACATGCTATCCACATCCATCATGGAGTCTGAATGCAGATCAAAAGCATACTTTTTCAACTACATTATTTTTTTTCTGTTTTCTTTTGATTTGTTTCTTTTTTCACAACTGTGAATATGGAAATGTACTTAGCCTTTATCAAATTGCTTACATTTTAGGAAGAGATGAAGGGAGAGAAGGGAGAAAAATTTGGAACTCAAAATCTTGTAAAAATGAATGCTAAAAATTGCCTTGATATGTAATTGAGGGGAAATTTTTTAAAACCTATTTTTAGAAAAAATAATGAATGGGTCAAAGAACAAACACCAGAAATATTAGCTTATTTCATCAAAGGGAATGATAAAAAAGATACAGCTAACCAATATTCTTGACATATAGTAAAGGTAAATTTTATATTTTAATACATTCATTAATAGAGAAAAACATTGATTGGTTAGTGTGAAATGAATCTAGAAAAAGCTAGAAAAGCAATGAATCAAAATCCCAACTAACATTAAATAGAAATTATGAAAATCAATGAGTTTAACAAAATTGAAAACAAAACAATGATTAAATTGATTAACTTAAGAGTTGCTTTGCTGGGGGGGAAAAAAAAAGCCTAACATATGGTGGAGTTGTGAAAGAATCCAGCCATTCTGGAGAGCAATTTGGAACTATGCCCAAAAAATTATCAAACTGTGCATACCCTTTGACCCAGCATTGCTGTTATTGGGCTTATATCCCAAAGAAATACTAAAGAGGGGAAAGGGACCTGTATGTGCCAAAATGTTTCTGGCAGCCCTTTTTGTAGTGGCTAGAAATTGGAAGATGAATGGATGCCCATCAATTGGAGAATGGTTGGGCAAATTGTGGTATTTGAATGTTATAGAATATTATTGCTCTATAAGTAATGACCACCAGGATGAATACAGAGAGGACTGGAGAGACTTACATGAGCTGATGCTGAGTGAAATGAGCAGAACCAGAAGATCACTATACACTTCAACAACGATACTGCATGAAGATATATTCTGATTGAAGTGGATATCTTCAATATAAAGACAATCTAATTCACTTCCAGTTGATCAGTGAAACAGCTACACCCAGAGAAGGAACATTGGGAATTGAATGCAAACTGTTTGCACTATTGTCTTTCTATCCAGGTTACTTATACCTTCGGAATCCAATTCTTACCGTGCAACAAGAAAATTGGTTTTACACGCATATATTGTATCTAGGTTATACTGTAACACATTTAATATGTATGGGATTGCCTATCATCTAGGGGAGGAAGTGGAGGGAGGGAGAGGAAAATTTTGAAAAATGAATACAAGGGATAATGTTGTAAAAAAAAATTACTCCTGCATATGTACTGTCCAAAAAATTATAATTATAAAATTAATTAAAAAAGAAAAAAACCTAACATAATAGATAAGCTGTTAGCTAATTTGCTTTTTAAAAGAGAAAGGACAATCTATATTGTGATGTAAAAAGGAAAAAAGGAAAATTTACCAAAAAACATGAGTAAAGGAAATTATTAAAAATATTTGTCTGATTATGTGTCAAAATTGTTGATAAATAAAATGAATAAATATCCATAAAATACAAAATATCTACATTATCAATATAAAAATGAGAATTAAAATATTTGAGTATCAGAAGTTGAACAAGTTATAGTTGCTAAATGTTATCTACAAATGGACTTGTAAATTTTTTAAAGTGTGTAAGTCTGTGTACTTTCATATGACTATGGATTTAAAAATTAATTAAGTCAAACATTCAAAGAAAAATGGATTCCAATATAAAATTTTACAAAAATAGAACAGTAAATAATTCCACTGAATTTCTTTTGTTACACAAATACCTAAACCATAGACAGACAAAGCTGACAAATGAAGCTGTAGGACAATATCCCTAATGAATGTTAATATAAAAACATTAAATAAAATATTAGAAAAAAGCCTACTAAAACAATATTATACACAATGATGACATTGAGTTTATTACCAAAATACAGGGTTGTTTCAATATTAGGGAAATATTAAATAATGAAAATAATGTTTAAATTACATGATTATATCATTTGATGTCATAAAAAAGCTTTCCATAAAATATAATGCCTATCTAAATTTTAAAATGTAAAAGCATAGGAATAAATGAACCTTTCCTTAATGTTACAAGGAGTAACTACCTAAATTCAAGAGATACTATTATCTACAACAGAAATTAATATTCAGATCAAGAGTAAAGCAAAGATGTATCAACACTGACAAGGTTCTAGAAATACTAGTGATAGCAAAAAGACAAGTAAAAGAAAGTGAGGAAATAAGTATAGACTAAGATGATATAAAAGTGTTGCTTCTTTCAGGTGATAGAGAAACTAAAATTAATTCAAATAATAATCTTAGCAAAGTAACAGAATATAAAATAACTTCATACAAATTATCAGCCTTTTGTTATATTACCAAAAATCTATTAGAAAGAGATGGAAGGGAAAATTCATTTGAAATAATTACAGAATATGTAAAATATTTAGAAATAAGAAGAACCATATGATAATACATAAATAATCAGAGGATATGAACTGTTTTCCAAGAGATAAATCCATACTATCAACAATCATATGCAAAAATGTTCTAAATCACAAATAATTAGAAAAATGTGCATCAAAGCACCTTTGAGTTTCTATGTCTAACCTATTTGTCTGAGGAAGATGGCAAAGAGGGAAAACGACAAATGTTGGAGAGGCTGTGAGAAAACAGGTATACTTCTGCACAGCTGATGGAGCTATTTATTGGTCTAGTCATTCTGAAAAGCAATTTGGATTTATCACACTGTATATACCCTTTATGCCAGCTACACCACTACTAGACCTGTTTCACAAAGAAATCAAAAAAGAAAAGAAAGATTCTCTCTCTCTTTTTTTTCTCTCCCTTTCTCTCTCTCTCTCTTTCTCTCTCTCTCCCCTTCCTTCCCCTCCACCCACATATTTATAGCAGATTTTTTATGATAACCCAAAATATCCCCCTTTGTGGGTGGTAAACAAATTATAGTATATCAACATATCATAAGAAATTATTGTGTTGATTATATCATAAAAATGATGAACTAGGCAGTTTTAAAGGAAACTGGGAAGATCTTTATGAATTGATGCAGAGAAAAGTGAGAATCAGGATAGCAATTTATATAATGATGACATAATAGAGAAAAACAAATTTAAGAAAGTTTTAAAAATCTGATCAATGATAAATAATTTAAGACAAAACATGCCACTCATCTCCTTATACAGAGGGGATGAACTTAAAAAATAGAAAGTAAATATGTGAATTTCTTATAGTTATATGTTAAGGGATTTTTTTTAATTGCTCAATGTCAGTCAGGAAGGTTAAAAAAAGAACAAAAACACATTTTTCCCTTAATATACTAAAATAATTGTCAATTTTAAAAATTCACATTTGGGAGTTCATCTCCCAATACACACACATTAAAATTATATAATAGCAATTACAAAACACTTCTCACAGAAGCATAAACCCAAATAATTGGGGAGATTTGAATTGATCATGAGTGTGCTGTAGTAATATAATAAAATGGGCAATATTGTTAGGATTACTAGGTGAGAACTCAGGTTGTCTGGATAGTGACAAGGTGAGAATTCAGGTTGGACAATTACAAGGTGAGAACTCAGGTTGACTTGATAGAAGGAGCAAGCTCATTGGCTGAAGTGGTTCTTCCCAGAAGCCCTTGCATTATCCCACGCCCATTCTCTGGGAGGATAAAAGAGAGGACAGCCAGAGATAGAAGAAGACTCTGCATTGCATCAGGCTTGACGGGGCTCTCTGCAGGAAGGGAAGTCACTTCTCTGGACAAGAGTTAACAGCAACTGCCTGGAGACAACGGTTCGTTACAGGAAGAAGAATCTGTTGGAGAGATTTGAGTAGAAGACACAGCAGATCTCTTCCCAGAGAGCGATCCAGCAGCTTCTGGAGACGACAGCTCGCTACAATTGGCACCCAACGTGGGGCCATATTGATGTGATCCCATATTGATGGATTTATGTTTCAAGATCATGACTGTCCTATGTTCTAAATCAAAAGAAAGGGGGAGATGTTAGGATTACTAGGTGAGAACTCAGGTTGTCTGGATAGTGACAAGGTGAGAATTCAGGTTGGACAATTACAAGGTGAGAACTCAGGTTGACTTGATAGAAGGAGCAAGCTCATTGGCTGAAGTGGTTCTTCCCAGAAGCCCTTGCATTATCCCACGCCCATTCTCTGGGAGGATAAAAGAGAGGACAGCCAGAGATAGAAGAAGACTCTGCATTGCATCAGGCTTGACGGGGCTCTCTGCAGGAAGGGAAGTCACTTCTCTGGACAAGAGTTAACAGCAGCTGCCTGGAGACAACAGTTCGTTACAGGAAGAAGAATCTGTCGGAGAGATTTGAGTAGAAGACACAGCAGATCTCTTCCCAGAGAGCGATCCAGCAGCTTCTGGAGACGACAGCTCGCTACACAATATTATTCAAACTAATTTATTTAATCATTCCATACAAATTAAATTTTCAAAAGTTGACTTTTTAGAGCTAGGGAACCCCCCCACACAAAATTAATCTGAATGAACATATTAATCAAGGATCTTAAGAAAAAATATGAAAAAAGTTGGAAGCAAGGTGGATTAGTACTGCTAGGTCTCAAACTATGGTAATCATAAAAAAAAAACTTTTTTGGTACTAGATTAAAAATAGAAAAATTGAGAAGTGGGGCAAAAAAAAGTAAAACAAATAAAACACAGAAACAAAAGAATCGATACCATAAAGTTCAATAAATCCAAAGACTCCCAACTACTAGTATAAGACCTCACTATCTATCAAAACTACCCAGAAAACAGGAAAATGATCTGGCGGAGATAAGGTTTAGAATAACTCTCACATCATATAATTCCATAAACTCCAAATGGATACATGACCCATAAACACATGTGAGAAGCAGAGTAGTAGATACTTTTCCAAACTATAGATGGGAAAAAGTTTTTTTACTTAACATGGGACAGAGAGAATCATGGAGGATAAGATAGATAATTCTGATTACATAAAATTGAAAAGCATTTGCACAAAACAAGACTAATGTAGTTTTGAATTAGAATTGAATTGGAATTGAAAGTTAGAATTGAAAGGAAATATTTGATTAGGAAAAATCAAGGAAAAGTACAAGAAATAGAGCAAATGGATTCAAATATGTAAGAAGAAATGTCATTCAGCCATACATAAATGTTCAAAGACATAAACAGGTAGTTCTCAAAAGAAGAAAAGAAAGCCATCAACAACTATATGAAAAAAATGTTCCAAATAATTATGATTTTAAAATGACTCTGAAGTTCTAGCTTATATTAGGACACATGGGAGGGGGGACATACACAGTAATGTGTTGTTAATAAAGTTATGAACTGATACAGCCATTTTGAAAAGTAGTTACCCCCAAAGTCACTAAACTGTAAAAACCCTTTGACCAAAGATAAGAGAAAAACATTTGATACTGGTAGTCAACTGGAGATGATGATTATGATATAAATGTGTGTATATGTATGTATACACATACATGCATATATACATATAATGTATTTTACATTTACATTTATACATGTGTATGTACATGAGATAATTTTCAGTGAAGCACTTTAAAATATACAAAACAGAACAGAAAAGGCTTCAAATGGAATTTTGGACAATAAATAAAAATGCTGAATTATTTTTTAAAAATAATGAAAATCTATAGATTCATGTGCAAAGAGAAAAACATTTGATACTGGTAGTCAACTGGAGATGATGATTATGATATAAATGTGTGTATATGTATGTATACACATACATGCATATATACATATAATGTATTTTACATTTACATTTATACATGTGTATGTACATGAGATAATTTTCAGTGAAGCACTTTAAAATATACAAAACAGAACAGAAAAAGCTTCAAATGGAATTTTGGACAATAAATAAAAATGCTGAATTATTTTTTAAAAATAATGAAAATCTATAGATTCATGTGCAATCTGTTTTGCTTTGTACATTGAGATCATATCTCTTGGTGTGTGTCAAATTTAGAATAACAAACAATTTTTAAAGTAAGAAAAGTTTTTAATTGCATAGCTGTTAGTTGTTTTAATTGGGTTCCTACTCTTAAACTTTAACTTTAGGATGCCACTTAGTCTCTTAACCTATTCAGCTTCAGTTTTCTCCTTGATAGTCTTATGTTTGCTCCATGTGTAATTTGTTGGAGACCATTCTTTGTTAAGAATACTTTCAGATGATTTGTCCAATAATCACCAAATCTAGGATTTATTCCTCTTAGACTTCTTAGCACACTTTTGTTTTGCTCCCTAGCTAACATATTATTTTTATAAGCATGCACAGGATTTTTTGAGCAACATATTCTGCAAGTACTTTGGAAACAAAGTTCACAAACATGCAATTGGCCTAAATTTGTGGAGTTTCAGTAATATTTTCACCTGGTGGTAGTAAGGCTTATATAAGTGATGATACACAATCTAATGCTTAGTACAGTACGTACTGGCATGTAATTGGCACTTAATAAATGATTATTGAATTGAATTGATGAAGCTGGTGAAAGATTGTGCATCCATTCACTCAGTTTTCCAAGGAAATTTGAGTTTTGAAACTTTTAATGATGTAACTATTCTGTGCCATATTAATGGCTTGCAGGCTTTATACTTTGCATTTGTTCCAAACTTTTATTGTAGCTGGATGTCTTTCAGCTATATAGATGCTTAGAAAATTTTTACATTTTCCCCCAGGAATTCTGTCTCTAATTATTTACTTCTTAGAAGCTCTATTGAATAATTTTTATTCTCAAAAATAATTCTGATTTTAAATAATGGGAAAGGCCATTTCCATACACATAGCAAAACATAGAAACAGGATTCTAAATGAAATTATGAATCTCAATTTCATTCTTCTTGCTTAAAAAATACAGTAAACTATACACATTATTTGAAAACTGTCTTACTTTTAAACTCCTCTCTTATTCATTAAAAAAATTAAATGACCCTCTTTTAGTTTATCATTAAAACTGCCAACTCTCTCCCATCTCCTTCTCCCTAATTAAAAACCAAGAGAATTTAAAAAAAAACTCCTTGTGTCAATAATCATAGTCAAAGATGAATGTTAGCATATAACCATTTATTTTAGTCATGTCCCAAAATGGTTTTCTGTATTTTTTGTCACCACTGTCAGTTGGTGGGTAGCATGCTTCATTATAGTCTTCTGAAGTCTGCATTTAGGAGACTTCCTAAGTCTTTCACAAATAATGTAGTATAATGTCTTCTTTGTTTTGAATTATTTATTTTGCCCTTTATCTTGACTCTTTTTAACCACCTTAACCTTTTGGCTTTCATTTAATTAAGACTGTTTTTTTTTTTAAATTTTCTTGATTCCATTCTATTTTTGCTTGATTCCATTTGATTTTCTTGATTCTATTCCATATGTTTGCTTTTTGTTTCATTTAATCAAGTGAGATATTATTCAGGTTTTATCCTATTCTAGCTATTGATATAATCTTATAGTAGCTTTCTGAAAGTCTTCAATAAGTTTTTTCAAGCTACTTCTGTCATAGTGGTATTGGTACTTAGAAGAATTCTTAGATTCCCCCCTTCTTTCTACAATCCCTATTTATAGCAATAACTGTAGCATATATTATTTTACATGAAATGCTTTTATACCCTCTATAAAATATTGTGGGACTATATATATGCATTTGTGATTTTTATCACAGAAGAAGTTGTTTTTAATTACTTTGTAATCTATGAGTTGCATTTGTTTCATCATATTCAAATATGGCTTTTTGAAATTATATTCTAAGAATTGTCTCTTCTCTTTACGAAGTCAGTTGTGATACCACTATTACTTTTCTCAACCATTTCATCATTAAATAGCATTTCTGGAATTTGTGTAAATTTTCATTGCCTTCAAATTCTTCATCTTTTCCCTCTTTCAATTTAAGTAACTCCTCAACTTTTGTTTTTACTTCTTCTAATCTGAGTTTAGGTATGACGTTCTCTCTTATGATTACCCTGCACTGACCTGGAATATATTATTGTGTTATTTGAAACCAAGGGTGTCATTGAAAAAGATAAATACAACTTCCTTCCTCGTAACTATTAATATCTGTTTTCAATTCTGTAGTATGATGTGTGATATGAAAAGCATTCATATCTTCATTCTGTTTCATAATTTGCCTATTTCAGTGGTAAATGCCATTTGCACTTAAATATTTCCAGAAAATAACCAGCATTCCTAAGTTTTTTTCTTATATATCTTGTCTTCTTATGGTTCCATCAATCATCATTAGATTGAACTGAGTTTATTTATTAGCTATGTGGCCCTAGGTTAGTGATTTAATATTTTTTGTTTACTTATCTGTAAAATGGGAACAATAATAGTACCTATTTCACCAGATTATTGTAAAGATAAGATGAGGTAGCATGTTATTTTGCAAATATAAATAGTAGTTATTATTATTATTATTACTATTATCATCATTACTATCAGTATATGAAAAAATGCCACTTGCTCTTCTGTTTTATATATCAAACTGATCATTTTGGTAGATCCAATCTACAGTCTTACCACATCTAATTTATTTCTTAGATTCATATGATTGTTTGATCATTTTGGCAAGGATGCTAGCCCAATCAATGGCATCACTAAAGCTTCCTTTACTCCACCAGCCTCAGATACTTACTAACTCTAGGCAGGTTATCTAACCTCTATTTATTCCAGTTTATTTTACTGTAAAATGAGTAATGTTAGTACCTATATCACCAGACTGTTATGAAGAATAAATGGGATAATATTAAACAAGTGCTTGGCAGAGTATCTAACATACAGTAGGCACTTAATAAATGCTTGTTCCCTCCTTCCCTACCCTGATTATGGTTGAGCATTGAAGGGATTAATGTGATTATTTTCTCATCTTTTTTCAAAAGGGTTATTATTTATTATCATCATTGTCAGTAATAATAACATGCTATAGGCATCCTATGGTAAGAAGGGCCCTGAGTCACCTCTGGAAGAATGTATCTTGGCTTTCAATTGTTAGTGGTTACCTTAAATCCTGAGAAATCATTCTGAGAAATATCTCAATTACAAAATTTCAAGTAGATTGGCTTCTTAATTCTATTCTCTTTGCTGACATTTAGTTAAAAGTTAATTGATATTTGACATCCTCACAATGCCTTCTTTTTAGCATCTCAAAGGAGAAGGTTTGATAAACTTAACCCTTGATGATTCTGAATATAGAATATGGAATATAGGACCCCTACCACCACATCACAGATGCATATATCTTAAATGGGTTATAATACTATGTGCTCTGATGATTTCTCTGCCCCAATTCTTTTCCATCTTTTTATTTTTTTACAATTAGCTCTTCCATTCGGTCTGTTATTTATCTTGCATCTGCTTATCTATCTACCTACCTATCTATCCATCTATCTATCTACCTACTTATCTACCTACCTATTTATTGATTCCCTTGTCAATTACATGTTCTCAATTAAATGTTCCCAAGAGACTAAATTACTTTCCCCCAAAATTTAGGGATCATGGGATGATGGAATAGGTTTCACTTTTTAAAAAACAAGATTCCAAGATATAATTCATGATTCTATAACTAGTTAAATATGGTTAAACTTTTCAGTGGAGGTGTGAAGTTCTTCTTTCTTGTGACATTGGAATTCTACACGAGAGGGTCCTACCTCTAAACTTTAACATTTGACTCATACTTCTGGTGAAAAATGGCTGAGTGAAGAAGAAACTACTGGAGTTGTTATTCATTACAACAACATACTAAAACTGATTATCACATACAGTATGTATTTTTAGTATACAAAGCATGGGAAATAATTTTTATAAATCTAGCTATGTTATTAGCTGCTATTATTATAATATCCATCATAACTCCACATGATTACATTAAATACACCCCCTGCACCTCCTGAAATTAGCTAGATTACATTGCCATATTGCTAAGATCATTCAAATTAAACTGAATAAACAACTTGAAAATTTATACTCAAGAATCATCTTGAATTGGAGCAAGTGAAGAAGTTGTAAAAGGGAAGTGGACATGATTAGCAAATAAATGTTTTTAGGCCATGTTTCCTGTGAATCTATATTAATAGGATAATCATATACAGTAAATTCTCCACTGATGCATAATGAAGAAAATAATTCAAAATCATTCAAGCAAATTTCATATCCATAATTTATCATTCACAACTCATTCCTTCCTCCTCCATAAGGCTTTCCCAGACCACTGCAATACAATAATCTCTCACTCTTCTAACCTTAGTGACTATATATAATATTCTAAACAATCTATCATTTTCTGTCTTGCAACACTTCCTGTATGCCTGTCTTCTATGATTTAACTTTTTTATTGTTTAACTTCTCATATTTTCATGCCTCATCTCAAAAACTACTTTGTAAGCCCTTTGAGGGCACAGACTATGTCTGACATTTTGGCATTGATAGCACCTTAATAAATATTTGTTGATTGATTTACAATAGCTAAAGTTGAAAACAATTTAATTTAACGTGGTGCTATTTAATTTAAATGTAGAATATAAACACAAAATTGGTGAAAAAAAGATGAAAATTCTCAACTTAGGGATTACTATTTAAAGTAACATTTCATTGAACAAAAAATGTGATTAATCTTTTATGTATTCTTACTGTATTCTTGGAACATTAGCAAGGTACAGTCAAAAATTCCCTGGATCTGGAATCAGAGGATATTACTTTAAATGTTATCTCTTACACTACCTTTGTGACCTTAAGCAAGCCATTTAGTTTCTTTGATCCTCTGTTATTTCAATAGTACATCTTCAGTTTTGGATCAATTATCCTATAAAAAATGAATGAGAGATTTAAGATAGGAGCTTTGGAAGAATTTCTACTAGCTGAGAAGGATAAGCAAGATATAGCTATCACAATAGAATATCAATAATAAATGATGATAAAAATAATAATAGTAGCTAACATTCATAGAGCACTTTAAGGTATGCAAAGAACTAGATAGATAGATAGATAGATAGATAGATAGATAGATAGAGAGATAGATAGATAGATAGATACATATATATATATGTATATATATATATATATATATAAAATCTCATTTGGTCCCCCAAACAAAATATTATTGTTACCATCTTAAAAGAGGAACCTGAGGCAGATAAAGGTTAAAATGACTTGTTCCTGTTCATATAACCAATAGATATCTGAGATAAGATTGGAATTGAGGTTTTCTTGACTCCAGCACTTTGTCTTCTGTGCCCCCTTGCTGTCAATATCATATAGTGGGAAATGAGCTGCATTTAGAGAATGAGCAAAGAGTTAAAAAATACAACTGTATTATTTAACTACCTCTATGACCTTGGATAAATCTGTTAGCCTCTATAAAATGAGGGTTAAATTGGACTACCTTGCTCCCAATGGCTCTCCCAGTTCTGAACCTATGGTCATTACAGTGTAATCATTAACCAGTACTTTGGATCTTGATGTTCATCACAACCTCCATGTCCTCAAACTCACAAAAATTCTCTGAGTACCACACAAGGCATAACTAGGAAATTTTTGTGCTTATGACAATACACAAGCCAGCCCTGGAACAACTGTCATCCCTCATTTGTTGGGTGGGACGTGATCATGTGGAGAGTGATCCCAAAGCATCACTGTTTCAGTGCTACCTCCTAAAGAGAACCATTTGGTAGCTTCCTATATTAAATGAATTATGTTTGGTCACTAGTTACTAAAGTCAATTATTTCTTCACACTCAGCAATTGAAAAGCCATATTTACTTTTGTAAGAGAAGACTAAAAGAGATTTTGAAGCTAATTCCACCAAAATTTTTAAAGTAGATTTGAAAGAAGCTATCTAGACTGTCTAGATTGAATTATTGACCTTACAAAGAAGGAAATTGGGGGGAGGCTTCAGAATAAGTAAGCAATTTAGCCAATATCACTCATTTAAGTCTTACTAGACAATGAAGCCAGGGCTAGAACACTGCCAGTCTTGTCCTAATTCAAAGCAATATGGCAAAAAGAACAATTACACAAATCATTGACCTAGAACCACCTAATCACCTGTCTTCATCAACCAGCCTCTGACAACTCTGTCTCAACACATTTCCCAAAGGTTACTATATACTATCCTCTTATACCCCCCCAATTTCTGTGATACTGAATTCTTACTCCTTCATTCCCTTCAACTCCAGCCTCCCAACTTTTCCATTCCAGATCTTCACACACACACACACACACACACACACACACACACACACACACACACACACACACTTTTTACTGTGTCTTCTGAAATCCTTAAAACAATAATTTTAAAATGTACATTTATCCCAAATCTCTTCATTTCTCAGAACTTCCATATTTGTAACTAAGAGATCTTACTCCCTCCTGATGACATCAGTTTTCCTTCCTACCTTTCCCAGTATCAGCTATATTGTCAATCATATCTTCAGATTCACTCGTCATAGTGTTAGAATTGGACTACTCATTTATCATCATTTCTCAGCAAGCTCTCCTCACTTGTAGTTCATTAAATCTAAATTTATCACCCAATCTAGATCTTGCTAGCTATTATCCATTGACTCCCAGGACATTCTCCTTCTCTCAGTGAGTTTAGAACCTCACTCACACTCTTCCTCTCTATTCCTCCCTTCATTCTAGGAAACATTTAAGGACTTTCCATTGCTTGAGGAATGAAGTCCCAGTTCCTTAGCCCAACTTTCAAGACTTTGAAGACTTTGGCTTCAACCTACCACCTTCACCTTATCTTTCACTGCTCCCTTTCACAAACTATTATCACCATTTCGTCAGAACATGGGCTTTTGATTTCAGCCCTTTTATGTTTTTAGCATACTTTACTTGGTTTTATATATATAATATATATATATACATATTAAATATACTAAGTATATATATATATATACATTCTATATACTAAGTATATATATACACATATATAATCATAGATATATATTATATGTAACTAGCAGGGAGATAACATATATATATGTGTGTGTATATATAGATATATATATGTATATATATATATATATATACACATATATATATGTGTATATATATATATATATATATAAATGCTATCTCCCTGCTAGTTTCTAGAACTTAGTTTCTAAGTTCCTTGACAATTGGGACCCTTGTCTTCTATATTTTTATATTCCTTAAGTATCTAGCATAGGACACAGTACACTAGAAACAATCAAAAAATGTTCATGGGATGAGTAAGTATTTTAATGTTACATATTGCAAATAGATACATTTGCAAATCACTTTCATATTCATCTTCTCATATGAACCTTGTGACAATCCTGAAGTAGATAAGACAATGTAAAGGAAGGTAGAATAATAATGTATCTCAAGTTTTGTCCTTAGAGGCAGGAAACAAAGTGGATCAGAAACCTGAAGGGCAGGACATTTCAACTGCCTAATAATTTTTTACCACTTCCTTCACAAGAATATTTAGGAAAAGCTTTTTTATAAACCTTATAGTAGGATATAAATGGAAATAATTATTCTCAGTTTGATTTCAGTGATAACATGGAAGCTCAAAACCTTCAACAAGGGCTAAGCTAGGGCTGAGGACTTAGGTTCTCTTAATGTACTTTCTCCTATATTATCTGCCTTTAAATTTTACCTTCTTTGATTATAACTATGTGATGCAGTGGAAAGAGTTCTAGGGCTGAAATAAAGAAGACTCATCTTCCTGAGCTCAAATCTGGCCTCAGAAATTTACTTGTTATGTGATCCTGGGCAAGTCATTTAATCCTGTTTGCCTCAGTTTCTTCATCTGTAAAATGAATTGGAAAAGGAAATGGTAAACTACTCTAGCATCTTTGCCAAGAAAACCCCAAGTGGAATCATTAAGAATTAGACATGATTGAAATGATTAAAAGTAACAATAAAATTCACTATAACCTTTACATGTATATAAAAGTTATGTTATATTTATTAAATGAAAATGTGAACATTGAAAATAATGTGTCAAAGTGGGGCTGTCAGGAAAGTGAACAATGCCTTTAAGATAGAGTGGAGAAGAGGAATTTACCTTTCTGGGTAGTTATTGGGGTCAAATACTGAACTTGAAAGGGGTCATATTCTATTAATGGGTTATAGGTACAGTTATTGCCTTTTGTATACTTTGTAGTCGATGGTCTTAATACTTTAGAAATTTGATCCTTCAAGTGATTTTTTTGGGAGTATGCTGATTTTAAATGGAGTTCTGTTTTCAAAAAAAAAAAAAAACTCTAAAGACCCATCCCTCTATAATAGTTCAAATGCTGAAAAGAGACAAGATTGGAATAGAGTTTACCTTCTACCTTCTACCTTCTACAAGGAACAGTTGCTCCAATTCACTCACAGAGTCGCTTATATGAGATTCCCTCAGCACCTTAATGTTTAAAGAGATTGAAAAGATGATCTGGAGATTTTAGCAAGTGAGAGACACCATCCTTTTGCCAATTATAGGATTAAAGAAGAGATCCAATGACCATGGCATAGAAGATATTTTTCTAGATCAACTGAGCAAAAAGTGCAATATGACCTTGCCTAAGGCAGCATCTTAATTACAGTTTGTTTCTGCTACTTTCATAAAAATCATGTTACCCAAAATCACAGACAAGAATAAGATAAGAAAAACATTTAAATGTGCTTAGTTTGGATTTTATTACTGAATGGAAGTAGTATAAAAGTACACTTATAGAAAATGGTAGTAATAGATTTTATTTCCCAGAATGAAAACTGCACTAGGGAATGGATTTCCTTTAGAGGGTATATTTGGGCAGATTCACAATCTTGGTAAGTTTATCCTTTGAAAATAATCTATGATTTGATAGGCTATGAGAAGTTTTAGTCCCCATTATTTTTACTCCAAGAGTATGTTTACACTGTATTCTTTCTGGTAAAAACAACTTACAAAAGATTCTTCAACTGCATAGTCAATAGGGAGTTTTCTCCCTCCATATGATATTATCCATTTTAACTTAGTTATCCATCTAAGCTAACTTAGAGATCCAAATGCAAAATCTACTGTCTAGGGACATCATCATATGGATTTGTGACACTCTCTGAGAGAGATCTCCTTTCTATAATTCAATGAGTGGATTATACTCATCTATGTAAGATCCTTGCATGAAAAACACAATATAGATGTAAAGTGCTTTCATACCTGAAAGGTGAGTACTTGACTAAAAAAAAAATAATTATGTGATTTTTTTTCACATCAATCTCAAATAGTCTTCATTTCACTTAACTATTTGAGAACAGTGAAGCAGCTATATTGCTTAAAGATGGGAGCATAGTAGAATAGTTTGCATTTTGTCACTGAAGTAAAAAGTGTGTCACTCTGGTTCAGTGACAGGAGTATGACATGGCTGAACTGGCGTGTCACACTGAAAACCCAGTTGCAATGTATCTTTCATTTCAGTAAAAAGTCTTGCTGCTCCAGATCACAGAGCTGTACTGTGTCAGATGACCTACAGGTAACAGTTTGGACATATTCCTCTGGTGCCAAAATGGTGAGCCATGGAGGTACCTTCCTGCCCCATCTGGAAAAGCACAATTTTCCTCCCATCTATTCTTTCAGGTAGTCTAATGCTGGTTGGAAATTTTAATGGTATACAGGCCATAACATATCATTAATCCACAGGAATAAGGAAAGTGACAAAAATATGAACAAACTTGTAGGTGCTACAGAGCTCTGTCCTTCATTAATTAGGCTGTTAAAAAAACAAAAAACAAAAAACAAAACAAAACAAAAAAAAAAAAAAACCAGAAAGATAAGCCCTATCTATATTCATGGACAAAGCACTGTATAATATCCCTTAGGCTACCTTTCTAGGAAGGGAAGTGTTATATTTGAGAATATACTTCTACAAACAATGGAGAAACTTTTGCAAATTTTTTACAATCTCAAATCTAATGAAGGGGGACATAATTAAAAAAAGAATACTTTTGTAGTTCAGAAGGATTTATTTTTCTGTTTTAAATTTTTTCCATTTCCTTCTTCTTTTGATGTCTATCAAGTACCAAAAAATAGAATCAGTACAGAAAAAGTTGTGACCTGCTCTTATTTCAGCTCTAAGTCTCTCATGGGAATGAGAGAGGATACAGAAATCCACCAGAGAACCAGAGTATTGTTGTAGTGCTCTCTGTCTTTGACTCTTGCTAGAGTTATTTCAATGATCTCATACTTTTAAATAATTTGATAGGGTACTGTTTCAAAAGATGGCAAAATATGAGAGTTGATTAAAAAAAAACTTTTTAAAGATACAAAATAAACTAATGCTAATTGGGAAATCTATTTAGCAAATATTTTGGGAGGAAAATACACACACAATTTCTTGTTTAAATGTTTCCCAGTCCTCATACCCCTTCCAAAAAAAGGAAGAAAAAAACCACACACACAACGAATGGAACAGAGAAAAGGAGAAAAGTGGCTTCGCCTCAGTGCAACACTAAAAAATGCACATGAATCAATTATGAAAAAGAGAAGGTCTCTTTGAATGAGGAAAAGCTGATTGGAATTAAGATAGTCTTTGTTCCTATCTGCAAGGTACAAGGAGAGGACTTTTCAGTGGAACAGAAAAGGGGGATTTGGGAGTGTTTGGCTGCTTAATGCTATAGTGCTTCAGAGCCCATGTGAAAATTTGCTGCTAGCTATTAATCATCATTGTGCCCCTGCAAAGAAGCTGTTACAATGATGACTATATGTCATTATATTCCCACTGTAAGTAACGAATCAGAGAGCTGGGAAAGTTGGATAAGAGCGGCTGGCAAACTTTTAAGCGGTAGAATCTATTTAAATAAATTTACATCCCATTTGCTACTTTCTCTGGTATGGGAATCATACTTTAAAATGAAACAATATGCTGTGTTCATGGGGCCTGGTCTTTTATTCTCCTGTCTCTGAGCCCACTTTCCAGGTCGGCCTTTGCCAGCACTGACAGCACGCTTTTCTCATAGCCTCTCCTTCTCATAGCCTTTGGTTGCTTTCAAGTTCAATTTAGCACAATAAAGTTGTTATGCATGACAGTTTGGAGAGCAGAATAGGTGGTGTCTAAGCCCGCTGTGTTGCTACAAAGTGGGTTCATTCTCTGCAGGCCGGCTCAGTTACTGAATCCTTGCTGGTGGGACACTGCAGTGGACTTCCAGACGTTCCCATCCTGACGAAAACAATTAGCTTCAAACTGCAAGAAGCCGCGGGGTCACCCTCTCTTTGACGGAGACTGTGCCGTTTAATATGCTGCCGTGGATTTCAGATTCATGTTGATTTACCCTGTTGTACTCCTCTTTTATCCTCTTTATTTACAGATGTGTAAAGAACAGGGAAAGTTTGAGTCTCACATGGTTCAAGAGTTTTATTAGAAATCTAAACCATTGTTTTATGTTTATTTTATAAAGAAATAGAGTTGAAACATGTCAGGCTTAATTCTATTAGGCTGAACTGCCTAGAACAGAGCCAGGGGGGGTTTGGAACAGAATCTGAAAGGAAATGTCTCTTTTGCTAAACATCATCAACAAACCTTACAACAAACAAGCCCAAAACACTAACATTGTCAACATGGTTTTCTATTATAGGGGACTTACCCACCCCCTCCCCTTCAAAGAGACAGATCTTTTCATTTTTTAAAAAGTAATCTTCAAACCATTATAGGCTACCATATATACCTGAGTAGATCTGTTTGTTTATATGTATGTAGCAGGCAATTAGTATTTAACATTCATTCCTGCCACTCAGAAATATATGCTGTATTTAGTAACCTAGACAAAAATTTCAGAGTCAGAGAACAAATGCCACTCAGTTTTGGAACTGAGTACCACCTCCAAAATTCTGAGACATCCATCTTCTTCTATTTCTCTGTGGAAAATCCTTACAACAAAATGAATTTGTGGATTCTTTGAATCTTACTATATTATTGTATGCCAGATGTATTTATTTGCTTCGTCTCAGTAAAATAAATCACAGTTGTCTTGATTACTGATCTTGCTAATTACAGGGTACAACCATCAAATAAGCCTCCTTTTAGATTGGAAATTAACTAAAGGTATATTTCAAAAGCATATTTCAGATTTTCTAAAATAGTTTATTATTTTACTTCTTTAAAATGTATCTATTTGGTTATATTATTAACTGGACTTTGCCATAGAAAGAGTTTGTTTGAATTATATTCCTTGGGAGAGGTGAAAACGAAAGAAAAGACAAAGCAAGAAGACATCTCTAGTTATCTTTGTAACTAGACAATTACAATTAGTTCTAATTTTATAGTGAGCCAGTATATAATGAACAGCAAATGATTTTGATCTCCACAAATGATTGCCATCAAGACTAGAAATCATTTACTTCTGTTTCTAGAGAAGTTTTAGAAGGCCATGATGCCATCTTAAGTCTGTTCTTCTTACCACTGTCATCTGAATAAAGTTTGATGTCATTTATAGGCCTGCTTGGAAACTTGTCTCCTTCAAGTGTGTTTGGGAAGAAAATAAGGAATGAATATTTATTATGAGAGATAATTTAGTTCTCTATGACAAGGTAACAACACACCCTTCTGAATTTTCAAATGTAATACACTCTTTAATAATCAAATGAGTGAACAGTATAGACAAAATACTGACCAGGTTATTTATACAATGTCTTGAACTTAAATAAATTTATACATTCTTCTTCTTTTCTTTGGCAAAAGGTAGTTTTATTTGTGAGGAGAGGTTACAGACAAAATGAAGAGGTACAATAGATAACTAGGAGTAGTAAACATGAAATAGAGTTGGGAAAGCATATAGTTAAATACCTTGAGGCATGGGAGGGATGGAATGAGGAGAAAAACATCATGGGGTATGATGGGGAAATGAGAGAAAAGACACCATGCGGCATGAGGGAAGGGCAAGGGAGGAAAAAGATACTATCAGGCAGAATGCCATGGCGGGCTAACCCAAAAGGATTTCAGCTATAAATTCATTCTTGAAAAAAATAGTTCATAAGCATATGTTAAAGTTGTCCTCTATACAAAAGGGAAATGGGAAGTAGCAGTAAGTTGGAGAAGACAGGAATGTGTCTTGGAGGACACACCCACACATGCATATACATCACACACACACACACACACACACACACACACACACACACACACTCACACTCTTATATTCAGAGGGACTTCATCCTTAATCAGGAAACTAACTAGTGTGCAAACAAGGCAAATGTCAACAGAATGATGATGGGATTTTTCACACATTTCTACATCAAAAGCTATCAATGAAACTTTGAGATGCCTTACTATCAAAAATTTTATTTCCAAGAACTATTTTCCTAACTAATGAAAAAAATGAAAGACAATTTAGGAGAAAATTAAAAGGATAAAAACTGGTAGAGCCAGAATAAGTCTTTATAAGGCTTTTGTTTTAAAGGAATCTCAGACTAGGTAGTCCAGCATTATAAAGATGAAGAATATAATGGTACTCCTTTCTTGGGACACAAACCAAAAAATCCAGATCAATTCAATTCAATTCAACAAATAAAAATGCCTACTATAGATAGAGGCACTGTTCTAGTGATGGAAAGACAAACAGATGAAACATAGATTCTTGCCTATTTGATCATGAAAAGTATTTTCAATAAATCAAATGTCCATTTGGTAGGTGTCTAAATCCTTTGCAAGGGTAGAGTGGTGATAGATTTCTATTTATTTCAACTCCACAAACATTGAATTAAACACTTACTATTTGAGAACAGTATGGGAAAGGAAAATGGAAGACAGAACAGAGACTGAATCTATCAGTTTCTCTTTTCAACTCAGTATTCTTATCTTAAAGTCCTTTTGTTGGTTGATTACATAGGTTAATATTTGCTTTTATCTTAGAACAACCAAGACATTTCTGTTAATATACCTAACTAATCAGAACTGCAATGTCTGTTTAACTATTTTCAGTTTATTTTTTATTCTTTCTCCTTGTTGGGTCATTGGAATTATTAATAAAGATGGGAAGTAAGACAGCATTAAACATGATGCTCCAATTCTCTTGAGTAGAGAAAAGTTTAAAGAGCCAGCTTCATGATTACTACTAAGCAAGCTCCATAGAGGGAATCCCAAAAAGTTACTTAGAAACTTTGGAAGACACAACCAAAAGCAGCCCTTGATACATATATCAAGATGGAAAAATATGGAATATGGAAGCAATCTGCTGAGTATGTAGTCCTGTTATCCCTAAATTTAATTCTTTTGGGGAAGATTGATTTAATGTTCATGGAAGATGAGAAAGATTTACTGAAGATCAAATGCTTTTATTTAAAAAAAACAGATGCATTGTAGCATTACAATCATGCTCAACCAACGAAGTATGTCCTTCTTGGAAAAGCATTGTGGAAGAAGAAATGAAGCATTTTGTCATGAATTCCCCTTCATTGTTTAAATTTACCATAAGAAATAAAGCAATTAAATTCATATGGCTCAAGTCTACTCTTAGGGCTTATAGAATGGCAGTGACACAAAATTATGTCAAAGGCATCAGGATTCTTGTACTTGCTAAAGCCCACAAAATTTTGACTAGGTGATTGATCAAATTATTGAAATTTTGTAATCCAATCAAATTCTGACATTATTATATTGTATTTGTAGTAATGCTGTATATTTCAGAGAACTAATTAGGCCAAAGTAATTGAAACATTACATCAAACTAAAGAAATTTATCATGTTTTGAATGAAGAATGCTGTATTTGACAGAAACCCAGTAGACAGTTGTTCTATGACATAGCATAGCGAAACACTGATTATCTCTCTACCCCTCCCAATTTATTAAGTTTACTCAACTGCTTGAATATATTCCTTCATATAGAATATTTACATATTTGTTTAGTAAAATACAATTCTTTCCAAGTAAGAAATACAAATTCTTTCCAAATCAAACAATTCATAGAATCTTCTTCAAAAAATACTTAATAGATACATGAGATTCCATAAATGAGGTCTATCTTGATTTCTAACTGCTTTTGAATTAAGGGACATAACCTATTTTCTCATTTCTAGTCATTTTAATAATTTTCCCCAAAAAAACCTATGAATTGTAAATAAAACCCATACCTATTGAACGGGACATTGATATAATATATAATCTTTAAACATTTTTTTGTTTTGTTTTTATGGACAAGCTGTTAATATAGAGACATATGTGCTGTTTTTTGTATCCACATGCTTTCCTACTACTCCTTAGATAAGCACCATAACTTAAGTTGTCTTCCATACAAAGTCCTGGCAAGCTTCAATAGATTCATTAGTGGGGTTTTCTTTACGACCAATGAAGCCCAAAGAGCTTCTAACAATGGAGCTAATCACTGCCTCTTCCCTGACCCAAGCTTATGTTTTCCCCCTTTTCACTCCCAACTCTTATTTCATTTCTGAGCAATTGGATTTCCGTAGCTCTCCCAGAACAAATAAATATCTCCCTTTTTCCCCTGCTTACATCTTTTGTGTATATTCCTTCTATACGACTGCCCGTATTTAAACCAGTGTGGTAATGGCAGGGTTCTTCAGGTAATCTTTCATGGGACATAAATGGTGTAGCATTAAAATGCAGATAATGTTACCTCAATTAGAGAATGCTGTGCAAAACTTGAAAAAGACATAGCTAAATGTTTGGACTAAACAAGTAAGTCTATGTTGTGAAGAGTGGGGTTGGGCAAGTTGTATTTTCAATAGATCCCTTAATGAATAAATGTTAGACTGTATCAACAGTTCTGAACAGGCTTGTGGTTTGTGTGTGCATGAAGTGTAATGGTATCAATTGACTCGTTCTTTGTGGTAGCTATAAAGTACTCTTGAATGTGTCAATGGAGAGAAGGCCTGCAGACAATGAAGCCATGACAGCTGAATGTCAGCAGCGACCTTGAACCTAAACTGGTTTCACCATTCCAGTGACTCCAGCTACAGTGAAGACATGCACTGGAGCTGGACCTTCGGCATTGCCTGTCATTTTCTGGGTTCAGATTGCAAGCACTTAAGTGACAATTTCACCACGTTGCTAGACCCTGCTAATATGCATCAGTGAACGTTCACTTATTAGTGATGGGGCTAACGATATGCTCAGCATTCTAATCAGACTTGCATTGGCATTTACAAAATAGAAAACACAAAGCAAAAAAAAAAAATCTTTCCTGATCTGATATTTCACATAAGCAAATTTATCCAGGGAAGATACAAAAATGCATTTTTTTTCTGAAGCAAAAGTTTCCTTGATTTTTATTGTGCATTACATACATGCATTCTTTATTGCATCAAATAACACATGATTAGTTAATTAAAAGGAGGCATCAAGGAATAATTAATATTTGTAATGCAGTGTTTCTTTAATGAAAAACAAAAGAATTCTCCTAAAGGTCACATTTGCAGATTAAATGTGCCTTTAACATAAATAGAATGTTATTAAGCTAGGCTCAATATGCAGGAGAGAACTACAAAGCCTTTTGTGGCAAGGCACTATTAATGCATGCAAGAAACAGAATCCCTTTGCTAATGCTGGAGTTGAGCAAGGTTAGCAGCTCAACTACACTCAGTGTGCCGAATATGTCTATGCAATGAAGAATTGAAGAAGGGTGAAAAAAGGGTTGGGGAGAGATTGGGAGAGAAGGAGGACTAGAAAGGGAGAGGGGAAAATAGGTAGAAAGAGAAAGAGGAGAAAGAAAAGACATAGATTGGTGGCAGACGTTCAGCCATGTGTGCACAGCAGAGGGCAGAAATACTGTATATTGACATGTAGGTATAATAAGAAGCAAGGCTAATGTATTTTTTGGTTTCATGTCATGTTATTAATATTCAAATGTTTTAAGATAATCAAAAACATGCTATAAGAATTTCGTCATCTGGTCATGAAGGACAATGATGGAGAAAATAACTTTTTTGTTTTTTAATCATGAAAAGTTTCAAAGACAAATCAATTCTTAGAATGTAAACTTGGAAAATCTATATGTGTTTGTTAAACAGAACCTGCATTCTAAAAGATACACACATATGGGGTAGCTTGAATAAAACTGTTGTTATGTTCTTATTATTTTTAAAAGTCAATGAAATTGGAGATCCATGTTTACAAAAGGAGTGTCATATATAAATATGTATATACATAAACATATACGTATGCATACATCAATTCATAAATGTATACATACACAGTATATAAACATACTATCTCTATGTATTATAGTAATATATATGAATATATATATGATATGTTGCTTGACTGAAATTAAAATCACCTTCAATGCTAGCTTATATTATAAAGAAAGAACTCTGAGGCAGACATTATAACTTTAAATTCAAGTTTGGAAGATTTCATTAATGATACAAAACTTTACATATGTTTAATTGGAAAAACTCAGAATTGGCAAATCTTTTGACATGAGATTTGAGGCAGGAAAAAGGGATGAAGGACAGTGGGGAAGTCACAGAATGGGAAAATTTACCCTATTAAAAACCATGTTGCTCAAGAAATATTCATTAGTCAAAATGTTGAATAAAAGATTCATTTATCTTATTATTTACTGCAACAATTTATGTTTGTCCCAGAACAACAATATTTGATTTAGATTTAAAGATTATGAGTGGATGCTAAAGTTACTTTCAAATATCTATGTGTATTTATCTTTAGATCACTCAGCACAACTAAAACATATTCAGGCACTTCATTCTTTTCCATTTCAAGTGTTTATAATAGGCACAGTTTAGAAAAAAAAATCACTTTGCAGAGAGGAAGTGTAAGCTTTATGAGGAATAAAATAGTTATATCAACTAAAGAATCACTCTTCCCAAATAAAAAGTGGGCAGAAGTCAAACTTACTATTTAATGACTTTAAAAAACCTCTTAAGTACACCAAAGAGTCAACATGCACCATTGTGCATAGGAAGAGAATAGTAATCATCAAACAAATCATTAACTAATTCCAAGTCAATCTTACAAAGATTGATTGATTATAGTCACCTTTATAGAGCTGCACATTCAAAATTCTCCATATTAAAACTTTATACTTCCACACATCATTGACATAACTTATAGTTTATGACATCATCTTCTGACTATAAAAATTCTCATATTTATTTTTAATTGAAATTGGTTCTATTCTTTAAAACTGAGGCCAAAAACCTTATTTTGCCAAGACAAGGTACTAATAACAATCATTTTTATTTTGAATCATTTAGATGAATTATGTTCACAAATGAAACATTTTAAAAATTTTATATTCATTTTGGGACT
Organism: Sminthopsis crassicaudata; assembly: GCF_048593235.1. NCBI lineage: Eukaryota > Metazoa > Chordata > Mammalia > Dasyuromorphia > Dasyuridae > Sminthopsis > Sminthopsis crassicaudata. Next base: position 564,529,892 of record NC_133617.1, on the reverse strand, counting down.
TATGACATATCATAGCTGGCATATGAATAGACTAAGACTATACTTAGCATATCAATATGGTATATTTCATGAATTCCATAAAGTAATTTTTTTAAATGCCAGCATTCATCATAAAGCAACATCTCTACAAATGAGGGCTGCTGGTATCATATTCCTTCCTCAATGCTTTATGTTAACTTACTCATTTCTGGCACTAAAAGGACATTCAAAGCAATAAAATCCAAATCCTAAAAAATCTGGAAGGAGTAAACCCTGTTCTTATTAGAAAGTAGGGTGTTAATTCTCAAATGAGAATTAATTGCCTGCACAAATCTGGGTTACTAAACATAAGTTTAAATACAAAAGAAGCCATAAATGAAATTCAGGTTAACAGGTCACCACAATGCCTACAGCTGCAGTATTCATTTTGGTTGGCCTACATAGAGTCAGCACATTTGATTTAACCCAAATGTATGTGGTCATGTCTGAAAAGATATGCCTTCATGAAATAGTAAAAGAGAATTTGGAGTGTGTGTGTGTGTGTGTGTGTGTGTGTGTGTGTGTGTTTGTGTACATGTTTGATATGGTTTCCTAAGAAAATATTTCCATAAAAAGCATGAATGATGAAAACTGAATTGTAGACCATCTTAGTAAATTGTGTCAAAACATGATCCTGGAAGAATGTAGTCTAAACTGGTCATTTCTCAAGAACAGAAATCTGTTAATATGAATATGAATTCATTCCCACACCCAAAGTCATGATCTATTGTGACATATACCTAACAGGACCAACATTAGTATAGATGATCAAAGACAAAAAGCACCTAAGAATCTTTTACTTTGTTGAAGATTCCTGCTGATCACTTTGCTTTCTTGAAGTAAGTGCTAGGGGAAGGTAAGCAGAGAGAGAAAGAAAACTGAAACTTGTAGCAACTTATTACCAAGTCTGAATGATTCAAGTATTTAAAATCTATTCACAGAAACACAAAATTAATACAATTTGAGGACAATTTCCATCCTTGGAAATTAAATTGCTACTCACATCTGTTTTGCTGGTGTCTGGGCTGGGGCTCTGCTGGTGTGGCCTGCCCTGGAACTGCATGCTGAATTTCCACCCTAGTACCATAGATTTTTCCTGCTGATTTTCTAAATTGTCATCAGCTGGAAAATTGTTCTACTCCATTTTTAAATATGTTCCAAGGCTCTAAAGTTTGTTTAGAATCATTATTTAAAGGAATTGGAGTAGTTTCAGGGAGAACACGGTGAGTTCCTGCCTTTACTCTACCATCTTGGCTCCACCACTCACATTTGTTTGACTGTGTTTTTTGCTTTTTTTTTTTTTTTTTTTTTTTTTTTTTTTTGTATTTCCAACACAGAGGACAGTTTCTGGTGCATACATAGTAAGTGCTTAACAAATACTTGTTGACTCACTAACTCACTAATTGAACAGTGTAGGGAAATATATCTCAGTTTCTCTTCCTTGGGTAAAGTGTGAAGATTCACCATAGAGAAGCAGAGCAGCACATACATGATTAATCTGATTCCCATGGATGGTTGAGGGACTATGGAAGTTCTCCAGTAACTTCTTGGAGTGATGCAGAAATTCCTAGTGTGCCACTAAAACATTTTTCTTTTCAGCCAAATACTTTGTCAATTCAGTAGTTTGAGCCTGTATAAATATGCAGAAAAGAAAGGAAGCCAGCACCTTGAAAAGCCATTGTCAACTTAGATAGAGTAATTCTCCCCTCTGGTCAGCTCCACCTAATAGGAATCTATTCCTCTATTTTGGAAACAATGGGAGGAGCCACGAAGGAATGTCCCCATGTTTTTGACAATCCCTTCCCCTAAGATTCAAGGACAGTTACAAAGCTACTATATTGTATTTCAATGCCTTTCACATACGAATTCTTCCAACATGATTCACTGTGAATAAGAAGATAGTGGCAAAGTCAAAGCTGGGGATGGAGGTATCATATTAGAAGGAGACAATGGCATCACAAGTGATGTATTGATTGGTGTATGAATTGGATATGTGAGGCAAAGTTGAGCAAAGTCACTGTCTCTTTCTGGGTCATCAAAAATCAGTGGCAGGACAAAAGTCAAAGTGGCTCAGGATGTAGTGGATTACCATGGTGTCTTTGATTCCTGACCAAGCTCTAAGCACTTCACTTTACCTATATCAGGTGTCTTCATGGCTGTTGGAACAAATTGTTATTATACGCCCATTCCATCAGGAAAATTCTTCAGATGCTTGGGATAAATTCTCCTTAACTCACTGAGAGATTTGAGACCTGTTGGTTACTTGACTTTGTTTAATCATTCTGCTGAGATGGTTTGCCAACGTATGGCCACTGTACATGCTACAGCTTCATGGAGCCCCAGTTGAGAATTGGCTAACAGGTGGACAGCAAAAGTGGATAAACAGCTCTGGAAAGGGGCTAGAAAGTTCTCCTCCTGAACACCTCATACATTCCAGGAACAGGAAGTCCTTTGGCATAGACCTAAAGTTCTAACTGTAAGATGAAAGAATTCTCATGTATAGATGAGAATTCATCTAAATTATAACTATGCTATAGTATAGTTATATACTATAACAACTATAAAATGAGAGAATTCAAAAGAATTTACTAAGCTTAATATTAAACTCTTTACCCTAATAATTAATGCATTTATGCAAAATGGCTGTAATATAAAAATCTTAAAGGCAGAGATGTTATTATTATTATTAAATTATTATCTATACATAAATGTCTAGCCTATTATTATTTTAGAATGGACCTATGATTTTATTGATGTAGTGAGAGAATTCTTGGTGAGGAAATCATTCTATACCAATGCAGATTGGCACCTGTTCTGTAACTTATGGAGGGTCTATGAGACCTGGGATACAGCAGATGGTTAAAAATTATTGGATTGAATGGACTAAACTAAAACGTATCTACTATGTTAAAAAAATCATGTCTTACTTTTTAGTGCCCTGTTTTGCTTTCATGTTTTTATTTATGTGTTTATTAAATTATCTATTAGGCACTTATTTTTAAATTATAGATAGGAACTTCAAACCTGAAGGTGAGCTATGCTTTCCTGAACCTCTGAGCATTCTAAGTAAGTCCACCTCACTTTATTTATTATGATCAAACACAGTTGGCTCCATGATCAATGAAGTGCTTTTCACTAAAGGAAGGCAACCTACATAAAGTTCTGAGTGCATAGATGTAACAAGTTTGGTTGCTTCTATGCATTTTTTTTTCACTGAATGACTATCTTTTAGTTATTTTGGTAGAAGCAATATGAGTAAGTTTAGTAAACTATTTGTTACCGTTATCAAACAAATTTATTTTAAAAGATAAATTACATTTACTATCATACATGATATTCTCTACAGAATCAACTTATTTTTAAAGGAAAATGCACATAAAATTCACAATAGACACTTTGTGTAAAAGCTAAGGTAAAAATATACTTCTCCTTTTGCAAATATAAATTTTGAATTTTAAAACAAATTATAATAATACATATAAAATACTGACACATCTATATCATGTCTGTTTTTCAAAGTTAAATAAATAAATAAAATTAAGACCATTAAAAACTATGGCATTAGATCTCTAATTCCTGAAACCAATATGACATTACTTCCTAACTAGCAACATGCATTTAAGATCTTTCAAAGATACAATGATTTTTACTTTAAAATATTATTTACATTCATTTACATGTCCTCTTCCACATTTTATCAAATACTTGCAAGTTGCTTTTGTTGTATTGGAGGCATATCTTTGAGAGAAATTTTCATGTTAATTTTAGTACATGTGATTTCCCTGTAAACATTGTCTGCATTAGCGTATGACACTGTAGTTTCAAATTAATCCAAATAATCCATGTATGTTTTATAACTGCATATATAGGTTATCTTAGAGATAAAATATTCTGTGATAAAATAGAGTAGCTATGCTTTGCATTTTTTTTACATAACTGATTACGTCAGCTGAAATTTATCTGATAGCTTTAAGAATGGATGATATAATGTGACCACATTAATGCTGATGTAATTAGTAAAAAAAAAATTCTTAGAATGTATTATGGAACATAAAGAAAAATGTACTCTCATTTTACTTGCTAACAAAAATTGTGATATTAATGCTATTGTAGAGCAGTACTGACATTTGGAGACATCATGTAAATCTACCTGTCATACTTAATTACAAACTGCTGAGGAGCCTACTAATAAAATTAACAAATAAAGAAAATCTAGCAATTTAAAGTATGCAACAGCTATGTGATTAAATAGATGCCAGAGTGACCACAACAGTGAACTTCTAAATGCCAAATGTCATTTAAATAATTCATCCACAAGCATGCATTTGTTGTAATAGGGTTTCAACATTTCAGTTGAAAGCATTTGAGATAAGACCAGTTCACTCAATCAGGGTCCAACTTGATTTGTCATTTAAAAATAGTTTTCTATTGGGAAATATTTGGGATAAAATGGGGCAAAGTGATATATTTTAAAATACAGTAGAACTCCTTATTAAGTAGACTCATTACTCATGGTTCCCTATGACATGGATTTAAAAAGCCATGGTTGCAATTATGTCACCCCCCACACACACTCCCAAATATATCAATTACATACAGTAAAGCATAGACCTACGTGAACATAACCAATGTTGTCTAAGATATTAAGATAATTCTATCTTCTGACACTATCAGCATCACAAAAGAGTTCTAATATATTATTTTCAAGGAGTCACAATTTCTTCCTTCAAACACAGAAGAATAAAAATTGTATAACACATAATAATGTTCTTAATATGATCATGTGACTTTAAGCATTATGTGCATAGGAACTTAGAAGACAATATCTTCATGATATTTAAGATATAGAGCCCTGCCTTATGAAATATGCATCTCATTATTTAGACAGCTCAAAAACTTAATTTGTAAGAAGTATGTTTTATGCTTGGTCATCATCATATAACTATAAAGGGGAACCAATTCTAAATTTACTCATGTCACAATAGATATTTATTTTGGAGACTTTGTCCATATTTTACTTTTTAAAATAATGTACATTATTTTTCAATAAAAAGTACTTTTTTATAAGACATGCATTAATCAGACCTTCTGATATATTGACTGATGAGAAGTTCTATATTAAAAACAATCCTATTGTCCACATTTCCCATTGTTAAAATGTTAGGGAGGCAAAGGATAAAATAAAGCACCTCATTTATGAATTTGTATTTAAAATGTACGAGAAATTGTAAAAATCAACAGTCTCAGACCCTGCAGAGGTATTGTATATTCTTCTGCATCAGTGTCTACTAGCAGTAGCCTGTCCTCATTAAACATGCATCTAAGGTTTTAAAGCTACAGATACATTATGAATCTTCCTGGTGGAGGTCCTATACACAAACTGTGGCATAGTAAATACATTATTCCATTAAAGAGCTCTTGTTTCCTTTAGAATAACATCATTTAAAATGAACCTTCTCCATATTAAGTGGTTGACAGATAGCTAAATGTAGCATAAACAAAAATAGGTTTTACATTACAGCTGTACACAATGCACCTTTGTATAGTTGACTGATTGCTTACAACAATAAAAAAATAACTATAGCATTCTGCTGTCAAACTTTCTGGTTAGTTTATGGTGAACTTCAAAAATATAGTTCCCTTTTCTCAAATGCAATTAATTTGAAGATAAAAGTAATTTGGAGCCATGAAATATAAATATTTAGCCTCAAAGAGCAGATTGTTTTTTGTTAATTCAATAACAATAGATAAAGTTTCACATCACTAATTCTCCAAAGAGTACCATGTTATTACTTACATATGCAAAGGAATGCTTTATGTGGAGAGGACTACAATATTATTAATATAAAAATGAAAAGTATTTATTTACAAATTTTGACAGTTGTCATGGACATAACTGTTTCAAGTGGCATTTTTGACAAAACAATGTACTAGTTTAGAGTTATACAGAACAGAAAGATTTTTCCCCCCTGAGTATTTACAATAAAAAATGCATCATCAATGTAACTTCTCTTTTAAAGGGAAAAGAATGAATTCTATAAAACAACCCATCCATTGCAGTTTCTATAAGAACAAATGAATGCGAGTGTTAACAAGGCCTAATCTTCCCTTTTGTATTTGTTTCTTCATTAAGCTCTAACTATGCTTTGGCTCTTGTATACTGAAGATTTGATGTGAAGATGGTATGACAGGCTTGGCTTCTCCCAATGCAGCTGGCACTGCTGATGCCAAAAGCCAGAGCCTGTTGTAGTGGGATCATGAGAGATACCGTTCAGAGCACAGTTTTTCTGTCAGTTTCCCATCCGCCTCAGAGTGCTGAGCTCCATCCCTGAATCCCCTTAATGAGAAGTGGAGGACAATACCAGTATTGTTGTTTCTATTCGCAATCTTGTGGAAAGAACAATCGCTGTTTACCCAAGCATTTGTACTACCCAAACTCTGTCGATAATTACTTCTAGAGTCCCTGATTAACTCTGCTCTCTGCCTCAGCACAAAAAGCTATTGAGATAGACACCAGACAACTTTCTATCTCTTCAGAGTCTTTTAACAGTTTACTGAATATTACCTCATATTTATCAGAGAATAAGTATACAGATACATAATTCGCACTCGGCACATCTATGGTGTGGGAATACATCAGGAGCCATATGGTTTTCTCCCTGCTCCCCATCATTTGAAAAAAAAAGTCTAAAATACTTTCCCTTTTCAGTTCCTAATTCCAACTCTCATAGTCTAATAACTAAAAAATCATTACATCTAGCAGTAATATCTCTAATCACTTTATTTCTTTTGACTTTTTTATAGTATGGTAGAAGAGTCCTATTTATGTAATTATAATATGGCTCTATGATATGCTTTTGTTTTCCAAAACCTAACAAAATGGAACTGTTGCTATGCCTATTTTCATGATACTGGTAATAATTTTAATCTGTCAAATCACTCTTACCCCTCCCCCACTACTCTTCCCACCCCACATGCAGTCTGCTGTTAGCGGTATGCAAAACACCATCATGAATATGCGTAATTATGGAGATTCATGGTAATTTTTCAGGGTTATCCGATGTGACGTTTATAGGACAGCAGCATACATCAATTTAAACGAGAGTGACAAATATCTTATCCTTCTTATTTCTATAGTATTTTTAATATTTTCTTGGCCTCTCTCTAGGGAGAAGTATGAACTAGTAAGAATTTGAATAATAAAAATTTTACACAATCAAATACTTTGCTAAAATTCTATTTTTGAAAACATATTTTGAAAGAAATCCTTTGCCTTGAAATTTAAGAATTATTTTTATTTAATTTTTTAAAATTTCATTAATTCTCATGTGTTTCCACATCTACCAAGACATAAAGATTTTCTTATGCTTTGGCTTCTTAAGATGAGTATGAACTGCTTAATTATTCTTAAACTGTGGCTGCTTGCTTGACAGAATGATTTGGCAAACATCATCTACCAACTTTATTAAGCATAGTTGCTTGAAACAATAATCTGATTGTGGCATATTTGAATTTTGTTCTAAGTCTGTTGCACCTCCTAGAGGCTTGCATATTATCTTTATTTCAGTGACTAATTAGGACTAGCTTGACAATTTCATATTTACAGTGATTACTAAGTAGGAATCCTTTTTCTTGTTCAGTATGTTTGTCGTGAATACTCTACAATACTAATTACATTCAAGAAATAAAAAGCTCCACAATTTGATTGAGAGACATCTTAAGCTTAAAATTAGTATATGTGAATTGTATCCAGAATTTTAAATGGAGGAGTAATTAATACTTACTTCATATGCAGTCACTAAAGCGATGAAATAACTGTATGAGATCAAGTCATTATATCAGCCATATTTTTAAGTGTATTAACAATAAAGGCTTTAAAATTAGCTTGATTGCAAATGACCCTCCCCCACCTCACCTGACTAGATTCAGAATTTCATTTTCTCAATCATATACTTTCAGGATTTTATTTTGGGGTCAAACCTTTACAATTAAATGTTCTTCAGGAGTATAGTGATAACATACAGTCATGAATACTTCTTGTACAATTAGTAGGGCCTGCTGTGGAAGTATACTGCTAATAGAAATAGTAATGAATGATACTATGGCATTAGTATGCCAAAGTAGGTTTGAGAAAGCCAGCTTTCATGATGCATATATAATTGTATGTTACATCTAAATATCACTGTATGTTGCTTTAGAAATGATCATTTAGAAAAGTAGATTAGAATCGTTCTTTTTATAAGTTCCAATTGATTATAAAATCATTTCGATAGTATATTAAGCTTAAAGACTTGAGATAGTAAATGGTTCAGTCTTTTGCAGTTGCATTTTTTTTTAATGTGGTACTTTTAAAGACACACAATGACTATGTCTACATACACATATAAAGTGAAGTGAAGAATTGAAGCAATCATCCAAATAATTCAAGGGGAAAAAAACCACTTTTGCTTCAATTATCTATTCCATGCATAAGTGGGGGGTTGGACTGAATTGTTCAAATAATTGCCTTGATTCTCTTCCTTTTGCATGTGTAGACACATTTTACATTCATATTTGTCAAACATTTGCAACTTACACACATTTAGCATAAAAACATGTTCCCATGACAAAGTTTCAACAATATTTTCATATCTATAAATTCTACTTATTGGTTTCCAATAAAAGGCTCATTCACACCTGTGCGTGTGTAAATATAATATAATTATTTCACAGAAATATTAGATGGGTCATCTTATAAATTTGTTAAATGGCCCAGTAAATAATTTTGTTTTTATACAAACTGGTGATAGCTGGCTTTTTTAAAAATCCCACTAATGTTTTATCTAAGAGAAGCTTAATATTACATAATCTTCATTGACTATAAGCCCATCGTCTTTAATTGATTTGAAGGCAGGCATATTCATACATTTGTGAACTTACAATAAATTCAATATAAAAAAAATCTGAGAAGCACATACTATAGATTATCCTCTTTTTAAGACAGAAGAGTAATGAATATTTTAATATTAATAGAGAAAACCAAATATCAGAATACTTTATGTCCCACATTTTCAGAAACTTACATTTATTATTAAAAATTGAAATATGTAATAGATTTTACAGTAACTTTTCCCAAAGGTGTTGACCTAAACAATAATATTTTTAATTGCTGACACATATCTTAAGTTTTATATTTACTGAATATATGAAGTATATTTTCAGCGCATTTTGAAAATTCATTATATTTATGAAAATGTAAAGAAGTCAACATTTCAGAGTTTGGAAGTCTGGACCTATAGGCCTCTTTGGTGACTAAGTTAAATCTTTATATTGACCTACAAAAAAAAAAAGGGACTTTGAAGCAATGTAAAGCATTTCTAATATAATGTCTTTTATACTGGTACCACATCAAAAATAGGTTTTATATTCTCATAAAAAGTAAATACTTGGTTTTCTTAAAATATTTTGAAAACATTGTACTATGAGTTTTTATAACTGTCAGTGATTATTACTTGAATATTTAAAATGCTTGAAGTATGTATCGATTATTCAATGAAAATGAAGTATTGTATGCTATAAATTTGGTACCTTTGGCTCATGTATAGCAATCATTTAAATTTTCATATTTTCCTTAAAAGTATGTAATTGATGCTTATAGTACAAGCAAAATCTATTCTTTCCTCATAAAAACACATGAAGCAGATATAAAATTGAACCTTTCTTGGGTTTTTTTCCTGCTCAAATATTGTTTTAATTTTTAATCAAGTATTTGTATACTTTTTATTTATGCAAAATTCAGTTCCCAAAATTAAATGGACACATTTTTATAAATGCCATGTAGTGGATTTTATAGATATTTTCTCTTTGGCATAGATAAGGAAGAAAAACATAATAATTTGGTGTCAAACATCTGTCTCATAATCATATGCGATAAATTCATAAGAAATATAGAAAAGATATTTATGAACTGTTACTACTAAGCTAGTCTTATTTATCTTAGAAGATTTTTCATGTATAAGTGGAAAACAAACTTTTCTTCAAGAGGTCTGTGAACCGAACAATAAATGTCAGGTCTAAATCCTGTATGAAAATCAGTTCAGTTTAATCCCAGATAGTCTTCAGCATGCAAATGAATACTAGAGGTTTCCCTTGGCCCGCTGTCATACAAGCAGCCAATTTACAGACACTGGCACACTGTATGTGTTATGGGTTCTCCTACTGCCCCTCCCCCTCTATCCTAAGACTTGGTCTCAGCTGCCTGCCTTTCACAGAAAACCACAAACCAAGGAAACATATCAGTAATAGCGCCCTGTAAATTAACTTGACATTTGATGCAGAAAAAACCCTAAAAGCTTACAAAAGACATTGAAAACAAAAGCCACTCAGGACCCACACTACATATATTGTGGATTTAAGAGATCTGGAAGGTGGTTATTCTATTGTAACCAACACATACAGCCTTCATCTTCTTTGTTAAGACAATTCAGTCATTCTTTGTTAAAGGCATAGTATCAGTCAAACAAGAAAACTGTAATTTGCACACACATATACACACATTTACACAAACACACATGTAAGAATACAATTCCCTTAAAGCCCAAACAATTTTTAATAATACATGCCTAGGACCTTTTTTTTAACATTAAAAGAATTAAGCAAAGCATTCCTAACATTGAAAGAAGCTTAAAAATATTGCTTTATGTTTCCTTAGTCAATAAGACATGTTGACGTTGCTAAGATGTAAATAATGTAAGACTGGTGTTTGGTGAGTGCTATGAACCTTGCTGAACATGGGGTATTCACAAATATTATTGTATCTTGAAAATATTGCCATTCTAAGTATTTCTCCTTTTCCTTCTCTCTCTCTCTCTCTCTCTCTCTCTCTCTCTCTCTCTCTCTCTCTCTCTCTCTCTCTCTCTCTCTCTCTCTCTCTCTCTCTCTCTCTCTCTCCTCCCTCTCTCTCTCTCTCTCTCTCTGTCTCCCTCTCTCTTTTTTCCCTTTCTCTTTCTTCCCCTTCTCTCTCCCTCTGTCTCTCTTTCTTTTGAAAACAAATTCCTTTTTTGTAAATTTTTTTGATTCAAAGAGGAACTATTGATAAAAATATTAATTTTTATATTAGCCTCAATGTATAGATGGTGTGAGACATGGCATATTTAAGCTATTAGACATATAGAAATGTTAACATTATTATGCGTTATTGTGTCTGTCTTGTGTTCTCCCTCCTCCTTTTCCCCCTCTTTTTTTTCTTTCTTTTTCTCTCTGTCTCTGTCTCTCTGTCTCTCTCTTTCTCCCCCTTTCCTCTCTCTCTCTGTAGAACTGACAGTACTGTATCTTACAAATGTTTGGACTTATAGTTTACAAGCACAGAACTGGACTGGTAAAATGTATAATCTGAGCATCTGTGCTTCTTGATATTCATGGATTTATTTACAAGTCCCTGTGTTCTACTTTTTGCCTGTTTCTATGTTTTATATTACTGTCATGCCTATATTCTTGTGGGAATTTCAAATAAGAATCAAGATATAACTGGCAAATATTCTGCAATATAGTTTGCATTTCCATAATTTAGCTGTTTTTTTTAAAGAGACCATTTAAAAAGGTTTATGGACTTAAGGATATAGAAAGAGTATTTTGATTGGCTTTTTCAGTACTCCAACTACTTACGGTTCAGTTCGTGTAAAATGGATGTAATAAAGTGAATTTATGTACATGTATATGCTTGTGTATATGTAAATGCATTTAGAATGAAAAAGTTCATAAATCTTGGTCAAATTTACTGATTAACTTCAGCACTTTCAGGCTGGCAATATTTAAATTTTTCACAAAAGAGTTCAAAGGTAAAAAGGCTAGCATGTTATTTTTTCTCCTTTAGATGTCAGGCTAACAAAGCTTAAATATTGACAAGAGATAGTATTTCTGTTCATTTCTTTTTTCACTAATTTTTTAACAAGCTACCCTTGAGTCCATATCACCAGTAATAAATATATCTTTTCTTCATTTTCCAACTGTAAAGGCATAAATACTACTAAATTATTCAATTAGCACAAAAAATCAGAATTTTAGCTTACTTTGCAATTGGTTTGCAGAAATTTTTCCCCAAAGCTCCACTTTCATAATATCAATATGCTTCTTTTCAGAATAAGTATTTACTAGCTTTACACGATTTTGAAACCATAGAGCCTTAATACATGTTTTGCTATTTATATCTCTAGTTCTAATTACCAAAGAGCTAAATTGGAATGACAGTGAAATGATTTGATAAATGTCATTTGGAGTACCCACCTTTTGGAACACTGCATATAAGAAAATGTAATGGGGGAGCACTGCAATGCTAATCTTTTGACCAACAATCTTGAAAATAAACATTATATTTAGCACTAACAGTGTGTGTGAGAAAATTATTAAACATAAACATTCTCATAAAGACATGTTATATTCATAAATGTGGGATATGTAAAATACTCAGATGGTCACATGGATAGTTGCAACACATGCTAAGCAGCAGATTATTAAAGAAGATCCATTCTTTATTGGAGGGGGGATAAGAGAGGGAGACATATTTTACAGACAGAAGCTAAACAATTCTGTTTAACACAACTCTGTCTAGTTGATTGTAAGGCATGTGCAGTATTTTTCCAAAGCTCTGTCATCAATAGTAAAGCAATTTACAGCTGAGGATTTTTTTTTAGAAGACGTTCATTTTATTAAGAGTCAATAAGAAAGGTTGTGCAGAAAGATATACATGTATTTGCAATTCATATTGTTGCTGTGTTCCTATTGTATTCTGAGCTTCCATCATGGTTGGGCGATGGAAAGCTGGCATTCAGTGCAGGAGAGTTTAAAAAAAAAATCTCGGCATTTCCTGATTAGTTTCTAATTATTACCATGGCTCTTTATTTAAAAATACAGACAAACAAGCAGTATATGAATATATGCACAGATGATATACATGCTGGTAAATAACATTAATAATCCTTTGAGTTGAAGGGGGAGATGCTTTCATTCTGGACTTTCAAACACCTCAGTCTACCCATTCAAAGAGATGACAGAAAAATGAGTCTAAATGTGCAGGCATTAAACATTTAAATTCTCTACTCCCTGGTCATTATACCAACTGACATATTTTACACCTTCCCCTCCCCCACCATGCTTTTGCTGATTTGACTTCATTTACATTGGCTCATTATGCACCCAGTCTTTGTTCTACAGAATGGAATACAGTATAGTGACAAAGCAAAACATACATGTAGTCTAGAATATTTTTCTAATTTAAAAATTAGGTTCCACTACTTGAAATTTACATTTAACTATTCAACATTGTTTAAATAGAAGGCAAGCCTTTTCTTATATAATAACTATAATCTATATGTAATTATTTTAAAAGGAGAATATGACTTTTGGCTAAAATTATCTCAAAATGTCACTAAAAAAGGACATTTAAGACCTTTTATCACAAATATTCTCCTAACACCTAAGCAATATTATCATATTAGAAATATCAGGTATCTCTATACATGCCTTTACCTAAATTTCTATGTAGGCCTAAAAGGGAAGCTTTTATCCATTTTCTATAAAATCCATTGTTTAGGGGTGCATCGGATGGGTTTCTGTGTATGTACATATGGGTGTGTGATTTTTTAACATCAAGCAATAAACAAAATTTCAATTTCTAAGAAAATGTGCAGATCCCTTCTTTACATGTTCTTCAATTAGAAAGGTTTTCTGATTTACAAACCAAATTTTCATTAAATTAAAAGGAAGTCCTGGCTGACCAACCACATGGAAAAAATATGAAACTTACATTCAGCTTTAAATGTCTATCCCCATGACAATGCACACTATCTTTTCATTTGTTACAACCAATGGAGACATGGGATTAATCTAATACAGCCTAATTAACCACCCATTCACACATGAGGGTTTTTCATAGTATTGGTGGCACAAATGCTACTTTGTACCACGGTTACATTTGCATTTGTTTGAAGTTGAGTAACAGATATTGTAAAATGCAAATAAAAATTTTTTAATAGTGAAACAGGAGAAAGACCACAATTTTGAAGGTAGAAGTCTTTTTCCTATATAGATGATTATTCCATGTATAATTTATAACTTCACTTTCAATATTAGGATTTAGCATGTTATCTAATTTTTGCTCATATCAATGTTATAGTCATCTTTCTTATTTGCTACATAGCAACAATACTTCAGATAAGGCGATGTCCTTGGAGAAAGATGTGGGCCATTTCATGACTTCATCACTAACTCATTGAATGGCCTTTGGCAATCCACTTAACCTGCTTGTGCCTTGGTTTCCTCATCTATAAAAAGGGGGTCTTTGTCCCTCATCTACCTCATGGGGAATTCTATAAGGATTAATTAGAATAAAATATTAGTCCTAAGAGAAATACAGTATCTTATTGATGCAAGCTTTTGTTGTTTTCCATTAATTATTTTTATTGTCATGTATTTTGCAATACTTAATTAGAGAAATGCACTTGCTGCATATCAGTTCTATATATTCAATTTTAATTTCTATTATTAAAGTTTAAATTTGGGGCTCTATAGTATTCAGAAACAAAACATGTGATGAGTTGGGTTTCCTAAAATGAAGAAAAATCATATGTGGTTTGATGAAATATTACATAATAACACCACCACCTTTGGAAACTTTCAAATTACTCTATAAGAGCATTTTGTATAACAGACTGGAGCTGCATGAATTGCAAGCATTTCCCAAAAAGTATTTAACACAGACTTCCAATCTATAAGAGAATTAATTCAATAAAGTATCCTCTTCCTGGTGATATCTACAATAAAGAGAAATTCTATATAGAAATCAGAATTGTGAAAGTCTGAAAGTTTCATTTGTGTACTAGAAATGAGAGATGAATGGTAACTGGGTGATAGTGAATCTGAGAGAAAGTGCTATTAGTGGTCATTCAGGTCCCTCTGAAAACTGATGCAGCAGATCACTCAACTCAACACTACCACCAAATTACACATTGTATAGATTTAGAATTTCCTTTCTATAGATTTAACTAAATTTCATAGGTTTAACATAGGTTACATTTTTGGAAGTTAACATTTTAGTCAATGTAAAAATCAGATCCAAGTAATCATCTGATTGATAGTTACTCTGAGCAATTTTAGTCCCTTTCTTATAAGAATTAAGCCTTATATATAAACAATAAAGTACTTTTTTTTGTAGATAGTCTTTATGAAACAGTGAAATTAGATGTGATCAAAAGATGCCATGGTTTAATTAAGACATAGTTTCAAGGTGAAGAAAAGGTGAATTTGTCCCTGCCACTGGGGGTGTTATCTGGAAACAGTTTAGTGAGGAAGACCTACTGAGTCTTTGCCACACTTCATTCTTCCACAATCATTTATTTAGACTCCTGCCTCAAAACAGAAGGCCTGAATCAATGGTATACAATAGTACTACAAGCTCTGGTTGACTCTGATCAATTTGTATAGGCACTGCCCAAAGATGATCTAAAAATTAATCTAAACTTGTTTTTAGTATCATCTACATTCGGGGAATTGAACAAAATGAAGGAACTGGAAGAGTTGCTTTTACTTTATATTCTAAGGTGGGTCATGGGCAACTAGGTGGTACAATGGATAACGTGCTGAGTTAGGAGTTAGAAGATCCAAGTTCAAATCAGACGTTAGAAACTTACTAGCTGTGTGATCCTGGACAAGTCACTTCATCCAGTTTGCCATTTTTCTCATCTATAAAATGGATTGGAGAAGGAAATGGCAAACCACTTTAGTATCTTTGCCAAGAAAACCCCAAATTTTCAGTTTCAAAGAATTCACAAGGGAAAAACAAGCTAAACAAACAATCCAAATACAGGAAGCCATAGTTAATCAGTGCTTTATAGGAGTAAAGGAAGATGCATGTTGAGCCAAATCAATGAATTATTTAGGTATAATTGAAAGTAAATGTGTTTGGATGTTGAATACCTTATTCAGGCCAGTGTGGTCCGCCAATGCACTGGATTCCTCTTGATATGTTGTTCTATGAATATAGTTTTCATTTGGTTAAAGTGTTGATGTCAGTTCTATCATAAAAATTGGACATTTCTTGAAGCAACAACTATGCTTTTTCTTTCACATCTTCCATGGTATATAACCTGAATTCTTAGTGTTGTACTAAAATTTGTATTTTATTGCATATGCTTTGTATTTATATATATATATAATATATATTTATTATTATTACATACATTATTAATTATATTATACACACACACAGACACACAGACACACACAGACACACACAGACACACACACACACACACACACACACACACATATTTGTATATTCCCCTGGTCATATGTAAGCTCTTTGGAACAGGAACTACTAAATCTGTGTCTTTATATTGCCAATGCTTACTTAGCACAGGGCCTTATATAAAGAAGTCACTTAAATGAGTGTCTAATTTTTGGACTAAATAAATATTTACTGTTAAATCTAGTTCAGCTTCCAAAATAGTTGATTTGGGAGAAATATTTAATTCATAATAGTCTATATCTATTGTAGTCTTATAATTTATTTCCAGATCCAATCACAGAGTCAGAGCTGGAGGATACCAAAGATGTCATTTAATCTAATTCATTAATCTCACAAATGAAGAAAACAAGGGCTAGAGAGTTCAAATGACTTGTCCTATGTCACACATTTTGTTAATGGCAGAGTTGAGACTCAATAATAAGCAAATTGTGTTGTCTATATACAATGCGTTATTAAGAATCTTATGGAATATCAGATTTTAAGACATTTAAGCCAAAAATCATTAGGTTCTTCCTGAATTACTACAAGAGGGAGCTAAAGAATCCATAATTAAGGTATTTCCCACACATAAACAAAAATATTTGACTAAAAGGTAAAAGAATAAGGAAATGCATGTGCTTTGAAATAAATAATAACTAGCATTTATATAGTATTTTAAGGTTCATATTTACAAAGATTATCTCATCTTATCCTCCAAACAATTCTGAGAAGTAGACGTATGATTAGTCACTGAAGGCACACTTCAATACCTTTAAAAGACAAATTAATGATGATATTTAATGATTGTTCATAAACTCTAATGACACATTTGTAATTTATTGGCGTTTTTATCTAGGTACATCATACACACTCTAAATAGGTTCTAGAATATTATCAAAAACCTCATGCTAGAATTGGTACAAAAATCTGTCAGATATAGAGAGGAGGGCCTTCATATAATAAGCCTGAATATTGCTCCCATATTTAACTATTAATGAAATATTTTTTTAAAACCAGAAGCTTTTCAGTTTGGTTTATATGGAATATGTGTGTGTGTGTGTGTGTGTGTGTGTGTGTGTGTGTGTGTGTGTGTGTATGGAATGCCTATCTGTATTTTATATGTACATTTTGAGTATATGTATATATATGCTGTGAATTTGTGTAGGTAGTCATGAACCACATTTAATAAAAAATTAATAGAAACTTCTATAGAAATTTCTGAGAAAATAAAAAATTTTTGAACTGGTGTTAGAAGAACTTATGTTGATGAGGCCATAAATTTACACAAGTAGCAAATAATTTACCAAATTCTAATTAGAACTTAATTTTCAGATAAAAAAATAATATTGTATGTAAAAAGAATCTGTTTCAAATTTATACTTGTTTTGGACAATGTTTTTAAAAATTAAATAGTATCACTTATTTTATAGATATGAATAGGCCAAAGTATTTTAATTTAAAAGTTTTTATATATTTGAGCAAAAAATATATTTTAATTTAACAAGTTTAATTTTAATTTGACTTATAGGGAATTCTACAAGATTATTTTAATTGACTAAATATTCCACCTGTCAGTTTAGATTTTCTTTCACTAACATCTGACTCATTATGGCATAGAAGTGACCCCAGATTCTCAAAGGTCAAGGTTGGTAGAACACAGACACTAACAGGGTGTACTTACACCAGTCTAGAATATAGACCCATTGACAGGCTGTATTTGTCTTCTCACAATCAGTCTGGCCAATTTGTGGAGAGTTATCACCAGATTGACTTTAAGGTAATGGACTTTTTCAGTTACAGATAATTCTTTTTTTTTTAAATCTCAAAGGATTGTGATCAGTATTAGTAATTGGTTTATACATATTGAAATGTTGAAGTAAATATATACTAACAGAATCCCTGCTTAAAATCTTATCTAAGGAAAAATTTAAATGTACCAATAATAGCATTTTAAATTTCTAAGAAGATAAAAATAATTCAAAAGTCTTTTTTAAAGAATTGTACTAAATGGCATGGTGATAATCTATAGTTATTTTTAATTATTTTATTCAGTTCAATTTATCAGATATTTATTAAGCAAAAGTTCTTGTGAAAAGTTCTATACTAGCTGTAAGGGTAGATACAAAGTTTAAATATGGCATATTCTCTGCCCTCATGGAGCTTACAATGTAGCAAAGTGAAAGAATAGATACATAAATAACTGCAAATAACACAATAATATTTGCATTACACAAGTGCAAAATGAAATCCCATATGAAGTCCAAAAGAAAAATCTTTGTTGAATGGAATAAAAAAAGGGATGGCAGTTGAGTTTGAGAATGAGGATTCAGCACTCTGAAGACAAGGTGAAAGAAAATGACAATGAGAGCAAAAAGAAAGAGAAAAGCAAAAGGGTTAGTTTAAAATATATATAAATATATATGTTGTGAATTTGTGTTGGTAGTCATGAACCACATTTAATGAAAAATTAATAGGAACTTCTATATAAATTTCTGAGAAAATCACCTTTTCTGAAGCTCAATGTTTATTTTGTTTTCCATTCTTTTTTGTCCCTTAATTTGAATTTTCTTCACTTTACAAAAAATCCCATTTGTAAATCTGGACAAAAAGACAAAAATGCGAAATAGTTCAAATTAAGTTTTAATGTAGATAACCTTTTAAAATGGATTACTTATTTAAAAGAAAATTACAAAATATAGTAACTTATTTTAAAGTTATAGTAAATGGTGAAGATAATTGGTGATATTTTTCACAGTAAATATCCCAATCTTATTTTATTTTTTAAATGTCTCAATATAATATATATTATATAAATATAATATATATTATATGTATGTATGTATGTGTGTATATACACACACACAATATAAATATGATATCCCCCATTAAAATCTAGAACAATAATCAAAAATGAAAAATAAAACCTATGGTACATTCAGATAAGGTTTAATAAAAAATTCAAATAAGAAAAAATCATATAAAGGTAAGTTAATATCAGAATATTATCCCCAAGAATTTATAACTTTTCTATATATTTGGTTTCTTTTGAAGTAGATATACAAATATAAGAATGTAGATGTCTCCTATCTTCTTGAATCCAAAATAAATGTTGGAAAACCAACAAGGTATCACAAATATGCAAAATTTCTAATTAAGATGAAAGTGATTCCTAAAATCATGGTTGTTGGGAATTTGTGAAAGCTCCATATGGCATTATAAGAAGATAAAACAGGAGAAAGATGGAAACAACTAAACGATCAGTTGCTACTTTTTTCTTTGGCCTTTCTAAATTGTGGGCTGTCCTGATTACTAGAAAAGAGCCAATGTAATTTTTCTGTAGTTTCAAAACTTCTTGTTAGGAATGTACAAATAAAAAAGCATGAGGGTTCAGATATTAAATATCTTCAAATATCCTACAAATTTCCAGATCACAGTACCTTCATTTTTTATATAGTATGATTTAACAACATATTGCCATTACTCCTGAACCCTCTATGCTTTTCCTTTCAATCAGTCTATAAACAAATCTTAATCAATTCCATCCAGTACACTGATTCTTATATTCTATGCTATTTGCTGCCTAGGATCCTTAATTCTCCAGAGGTTAATTCACTACTTACCTTCTTTAGTTTCCATCTTCTCCTATTTTGGAATATGGACTGCAGAACTTAGTGCCCCTTAGAAATTAAATTTCAATTGTAGGTCCATCAAAACCACATTGTACTTTATATAAAGCTAATGTAAATAGACAGTTTGAGCTTAAATTTAGTGTACATCCTTTAAACATAATCTGAAAGAAGGAATCAAGAAAGTCCATTATAGGCATCTAAGAGTCAGTTGAATTACTATTTAAAATAGATTACTGATATTAATCAACGATATCTGTGCTTTAAAATTTATTTTAGTCAAAACAAACAGGAAGTAAGAATACAACTTCATTGGGTTGAGAAAGGAACATTATTCCTTTATTATCATTGTCCCAAATAAGAAAAATCACTTGAAAATAGTTTATTTTCAGTTGTAAGATAATAAACGAACCAAAACATTGCATCATCTTTCCCAAATTTTATCAATTTTGTGATCAATTTTCCATTATTTTAAAGTAGATTTTTGATTCTTTTTCAACTCACAAGGAATTCTCTCTTCACTTTTAGATTATCATGTATAGTAGAATTCACAATGAAAAGAGACTCTTGGTGGAGCTACATTTTGTTGAAATAAATTATGAGGTTGCTGTTATATCTAAATAGTCAAATTTTGGTATGTATCTGGAGCTTTGCAGGGATGCATTACATAAATCTTCCCCTTGTGGATTATTCACTAGTTTGAGTTCTATTCTTTCCAAATTTAGCTGTATAATAAAATCCCTCAATAAAACCATGTAATCTATTTACCTGCCTCAACTTTTTCTTCTGTGGGACAAGAATCAGATTTTTAAAAATTTTAAAACATATTTTAATATACTATATTATATCAAATAGGTGTAAAGAGACCAAAGAAAAATTGATCCCAATATAAAGGAACTGCAACCAGAATGTAGGAGACCTAAGACTCATCAGCTGCATGCTTGGTTTCATTCTTCCATTATTCTCATCTCCCTCCATCTGGTTCATCCTATTCCTTCAATCCGCCCCATTCTCATAGATTGTTTCCTGGGTTCCTAAACCATTTCTCCAAGAGTTATTCACACCACTCAGTATATGCCGAGCCTAACTTCTGCCATCTTAATATTTGACCTTGAAAAGGTTTTTAAAAAGATGGATAACAACACTGACTACCCTAAAGAGAAGAGACCAAGTAGGAGAAGGCTGAGGGGCATGGTACACATGACAAGCACAGTACATGCTATGGCTCAGTAGTTTGCACAACAGATTGATACCCTATGAAATTTAATCTGTGCTCTGCCACTCTGGGATTTTTGGAAAGTTCTTAACCTCAGTTAGCTTGCTCAGTTTCCTTATTTGCACAAGGGCATACTGAAAGTAGAATAGTTGATCTAAAATATTAGACACTAGAAACTGAATGATTAATTTCTTTTCTGGTGGTTGTCAGTCTAAACTGCTTGGTGGGAAATGTGTACTTGGCAAGGACATTCTGAGGGATAAACAGTGGTTATACAGCACTTTAGAAATATAAATAACAATCATAAAAAAAATGTTGCCGTGCACATGATCTCTGCCAAGGAACACTGTAATTTACACTTTTACCCTGGGCATAATTGTTATTTTATCCTTTTCTCTGTTCACACCCATCTGTTCCTCCCTTGGGCCTGTGAGCCACAAGAGTTTTCACAAAAATAATCTTTAAAACATATATTTACCCTCTCATTGACCCCTTAAACTAGCTCTTTATTACTCCAGGGCATTTTAAATTGTTCTAAATTTGTTTTGGAGGTTATGGGTGTATTCTCCCCTCAGTAGGCATTCATAACCCCCATTAACTTCTCTGGGTTTCAGACATACATATCAAAGTGGGACCCGATCCTCACATGTTTAAATCATGATTAAAAACTATTTTCAAAAAAGGAAGAATAAAGCTGTAACCTGAAAAAATGGAAGTGAAAATGCAAACTATCTTGCATGTAAATGAAGAAGTTACTTTTTCCAAGTGTCCAAAATGGCATTTCCATTGAAATGTGACCTCTGGCACCATTTCCAATTCATTTTTATACTAATTATTGACTATAAGTTGATACAGATCATGAAATGAAATGTGTATAACATAACTTCTCAAAAATGGTCCTTAACCATGTGCCAAAAAAAAAGTGTTGCTATAGGAAAATATTTCTTATTATCACTTCATTAGCCCACCTGTAGGCAGAATTTGATCTTACCTATTTATTGTCAGATTTTAAAATGTCTATGTCATATATACTTGTGAAATTTGCATAAATAAGCCTGCATGCAGATATGCCTATGGAAATGAGGTGATGGTGTATTGCAACTGTCCAATTTTTCCTTATAAACACTGATCTGTGTAGTGAATGAACATTACTAGGAGGCAAATACAAATTTTACATACATATATTTGGTAGCCCTTTGAAATTTTTGCTTTGAAATACAGATATATCATACATGCAAATAAATATACTAATTCATTCATGCATTTTAATGATATGAAGTCAATTCTAAACCCCACAGCAGAAAGTATAATATTAAAATTCATTTCTTTGTACAAATAAATTTTGTGCATTTCTCAGCAAGCAAGAAAGATATAGGTGATTTTAAGATATTTTACAAACTGAATAGATCTTTCTTTAAATAAAATATTTACTGATTAAATTAATTGAAATAATTTGTCTAGGTCACTAAAATACCAATTGGTAATGTATTTAACAAAAATTAACTAGATTAAATCTTTTGGCCTCAAAGAGTCTATGACTGCCCAACTAACTTTGTAGGTAATGGAGGTAGAAGAATTTATTCTATTTGATACCCAGAATTTCTTTGCAACATGGATTTGAAGTGTAAAGCAAGTAGAAAACTATCACATTATAATCTTTTCACTAAAGAATAATGCTTTATTTGAAAAGATAACACATCCTTCCATTGCCAAGTTGATTAGGTTAGAACTAAAACTGGATTTTGAAAATGCAGAATAAAGGGATCAGTTCTTTACACTTTCAGGATACTTCAATTTAATTTTATAATGGAGTCTTTGACCCCAGTGGTGGAAGGACTACAGATATCCTCCAAGATAATTTAGAGTGTTTAAGTAAAGCACTTATATGTAAATACAGTTCTCTGCTGAGCTTGATCAAGGGATAAAGGGAGTTCTCTTAACAACACCAATATTAACTATAGAACAGAGGGTACTATGGCTCCCTGGTCAGTTAACTGGAATTCTAAGCCTGCTTCAGATTTCCTAGAGAAGTCTATATGCTGTACTGTATTAGAATGTCTTGTTAAGATCTAAAAGGCAGCTAGTGAATTAACTTGAGTCATGGAAGACTTGAAAAATATGTTCAGGTGAACACTTTTTCAAAAAGCCCTTTTTAAAAATTTCTATAAATACTTTTATATAAAAAATTCTGACATTGCACTTTAAGAGAGTTTAGCTATGTCTGATAGGAAAGCAAATCTTCCTTTGGGAGATATCTGCCTTCCTCTACCATTGCTTTTCATCAAGTAAAAGAAATGTATCTTTCTTGTGAATAACTTTTGGTTATGTCACAGTATGACATGTGCCTGAAATAGTCCTGCCCCCATATAAGATAAAAAAGGCAACCATCCCACAAGTAAGCCCATGAACAATTAAAAGGCCAAAACATCTCAATCCAGTAGTAGGGAGGGGAAATGTTACCTTGGCTCCTCACCGATTAAAATACCAGAAAACCCAAAACAGAGATTGGAGGGTAAAGAACAGACATATTGTCCCAGAAAAAAGTATGGAAAACAGAAATGGTTCAATTAGACTGTTCTGTCTTTATCCATGGATATACATTAGAGGTTGACACAAACTCAAGACATAGATTCCTAGGGAATTGATTTGGCACATGTTAGGGAACCAAAGGCAAATGTCACCTTTACCAGAACTGGTCATCTATCAAACATGTAACTTTGAGGGCATCACTAAATAAAAATGAATTCAAAGCCATATAAAAGTCTAAATTAGTGTATATTCTGCTTTTGTCTTGTTAAATGGAATTAAGCATCTCACTACAATGAATATCTGGAAGGTGGGGTGGACATCACCTGATTCATGATGAGGCTTACTCATTACTCATGCTGTTACCTTCAAAAAATAGCCCTCTATTGAGTATATTTTCCTAGAAAGAGCCATAGTATCATAAATTTAGAGCAAGACTTAGTCAGCTATTCCATTATCCTCATTTTATAGATGAGGAAACAGAGGCTATTGGAAGCTTAGTGATCAATCTAAGATCACAAAAGTGGTAAATGACAAAGCCAGGATATGAACCAGTTTTCACTCCAAATCAAGTGCTTGATCCACTATGCCACTGTGCACTAAAATATTAAGCTATTTTAACAATTATCATAAGTCAAAATAAAGAGTAAGTTTAAAAAATAAAGGAGGTCCATGTAAATCAGGAAAAGTAAAATTGAGAAAAATGAATTTATATTCTATATATCATTCTTTCATGTGATAAATACTGTTTATGAGAAATTCAAAGAGAAATAAGAAACTAACTCTCAAAAATTGTGTAATAAAGTAAATGTGTAGACAAATTATTATATTATACAAATTTAGGATGTGAGAAGGTCATAAAATTCCATGAATTCCACAAGGAAGAAAACATTTCAATAAGAGGGATTACAGAAAGGCTTCTTGGAAGAGAGAACATTTAATTTGTTTTTTGAAGGACGAATAAGATTTTAAAAAGCTGAAACTATAGATTTGGAGCTGGAAAAGACCTCAGAGGTGATACAGTCTAACCTTTTCATTGTGTACCTGAGACCCAGGAAAATAAAATGACTTGACAGATCACATAGGTGGTAAGCATCAGGAATGGGTTTTGAACCCATAGCATCTGAGCCAGCATGTTGAAAATATTATACCACACTGTATTCCATAATAGGATAGCTAATATCCTATTCTCAATTTTCTATATATTATTAATATTCTATTATATTAATTTGCCTATGAAAACTATTCTAGGTATAAGGTAGACTGTGGAAAATGCATAAAGGCCACATGAGATAGATTCAGAAAACAAGTATATAAGAGTTATGTCCTTAGGAATTCTTTCCCATTGTACATACATTTGAGAAAATAACTACTGGAAGCCTGGATGCCCTTCCTTACAGAATAGGGGTATCACCCAAAAAAAGATCCTTATTGTTTAAGATCCTTTCAGAAGTAGGAAATTTTAAAAATAGAACTAATATTGCTGTGGGGGTTGGGATAGGAATAGCAATTCAGTAATTAATTAATATTACTCTCTCTACTATGCATTAATAATAGAGAAAAGGTGAACATGTTCAGTATGGGAATGTGACATGAACATGGTATCCTGAATACTGATATTCTTTATGGACATGATGGTTCCAAAGCTGAGGCAAGAGCTTTCAACCACTTCTTCATTTATTTCAGCTTTACCTCTTCTGATCTACATGGATCTTCTTTTATTTTTTAAACTTACTCTTTATTTTGTCTTACGATTGTTGAAATAGGATAATATTTTAGTGCAGTGTGGCATAAAGAATCAATCACTTGACTTGGAGTGATAATGATTTAAATTCCACCTTCACCACTTTACACGTTTGTGATCTTAGATTAACCACTAAATTTTTCATAGCCTCTGTTTCCTCACCTATAAACAGAGGGTATTATATTAGAAAAAACTTCTGGAAAAAAACTTAAGAAATCAGTGGCGCTATGTCTACCACATGCACTGTGAGCTCAACAGTTACTGTCTTTCTGCTAAACTAAAGAGTTAGATAAATTACAGGGAGATTCAATCATAACTCCTTTAGAATTATAGGACATTTGCATCCTTTTTTAGGGGTACAAAGAATGTTTTACATTTCTTTATTTTTCTATGTCCCCTCCCCATTTTAATTAAATGTATTGCTATGGAATTAGTATATTTCTGGTATGCTTTGCATTAGAATAACATGCCAGATGAGGGCTCAGAATGTGGGCTGAAGAGTAACTTACAAAAACTAAAAACACTAATAAGAGATGATATAGGTCGTACTTACAATGAAACCCAGCCTGGTCTTTCCTCCCATTCAAATTTAGTTTCTATATTTTTCCTTCTTGAAAAAGAAAACATTAATAGGGAAAGTACAAATGCTCCCTAAACCAAAAACTTTTAACTTTCAATTTTAAAAATTAAAATATTTTCCACATTGGAATTCCTAATATGATGGCATCATGGTTAGGAGGAGGAATGATATAGTATCTAGGTATTCAGAACAAGATTATTTGCATAATTATAAATAAAATTACAAAAAAATATTTTCAAATATAATTTAATTACTGATCATGAGTTATATGAAGTTGATGGATATTTCATAGAAGGAATAGATTGCTGAATACCTTAGCATTGAGCTTCAATTATTTACTTTTTAGAACTAAAGAGGCCTTTGGAGATCACATAGTTCATCTCTTTATATAACAAATGAAGAACTTAATTATTTGTATTTTGTATAGGAATGGCAGGATCTCCATGAAACCCTTTTTCATACACACACACACACACACACACACACACACACACACACACATATACATATATATATATATATATATATATATATATATATATAATCTTTCTATATAGACATCTAGCAAGAGATAAGCAGACAGATAAATATCTCAAAACTAGTAATTGTGTTTTAGGGTTACCGTCTAACAATAATAAACCCTTTAAAAGATTCTACAACAAGTTCAGAATAAAAATAATTTAATAACATCTTGTTCAATTCTAAAATATCAATTATTTAAGTATTGTTACTAGTTTCTGAGACTTAGTTGCTTATCTGCAAAGTGACAATAATTCTTGTTCTATTTGCTTCATAGGGTTATTATGAAGCTTAACTGAGATCATGTATGTAAAAATGCTCCAAAAATAAATGTAAATATTTCTATTGGTTGGTTGGTTGTTGTCATGACATCACTATGCTAGAGTCAAGTTGTAGTGTGTCTGACTGTGGCTCATCAAATGAATACTAGTTCAGAATGCTCTGCCACAGATTGGATACAAATAGTTTCTATCAGCATTTGGGGGGGGCTTCTCTAATTTTGCACATCTCACATCTTCTTTTGGGCTAATTCAATTCTGCTTTTCTTATAGAATACTGCACCTTCTCTGATGAGGGCACACCATGCTGGGTGGTCTTGTGCTAGTGTCTCCCGTGTCATACAATAAATTCTGAAGTTCTTAAAAATACTTTGAGAGTGTCCTTGTATCCCTTTTTCTGACCAACTTGTGAATATTTTTTTTTGGCAAGCGTACATTTAGCATTTGAATAATGTGGCCACCCTCATGGAGTTGTGCTCTCTGCAATAAAGTTGGAATGCTTGGCAGTTTAATTTGAGAAAGGTTCTTAGTGTCTGGTATCTTATCCTGCTAGCTGATCTTCAGAATCTTCCTAAAACAATTCCACTGGAAGCAATTCATTCTATTATTAGTATTATGGTTTGTATTAGCTGCCAAACTTCCTGGCAAAAACAAGATTATGTTCTGAAACCCAAAAAAAAAAAAAATCTTCTCAGCTGTTGATATTATACTGCCAAATAAAATTGATTAACATTTGAGAGATTTTATATAAATTCTCTGTATGGATATAAAATCTGGTCTTTACACATTCAAAATTAAATAGAGAGTTTATCAATCACCTAGACCATTAAGAGAATAACAACAATAGATAGCACGTATGTAGTGCTTAAAGATTTGAAAAGCACTTTTAAAATAGTAAATCCTTTTGATCTTTACAACACCTCTGTGAAGAAGGTGCTACTATTATCTCTTTCCAGCAAATGAGTAAACTGAGGCAAAGAAAGATTAAGTGATTTGTCCAGTAACACAGAATTAGTGTTTGAATTGGGATCTAAACTCCAAATTCTACAGATCTAGCCACTACAATACATAGCCAAGGCTGCCTGCATTGATCAGACTTGTGATAATCCACTTTATTTTTCCTCTCTGGGTAGAATCCAAAGCTTCAAACTATAATTTACAAACCTAAGTTGATGGTTTTCTTTTTACATTCCACAAAGCAACAAATCTCACTGTGGTGGACTACATTCACTCTGAATAATTAGCTAACATCTCAGTAATATAAATGATCTAAATATAATGGAAATAATAGAATCAAGGAGTCTTCCATCATGGGATGCTTCTTTATGACATTGAACATAAGGTTTAGGGGCAGAAGAGTCTTTACAATTAATCTAGAATAGCTTCTTTATGTACTATAGTAATTTGTTGTGTACATTTATAATTGAAGGAAATAACTAAATTTCATAAGAGAGATTACTAAAAAATGAATATTTTTTCCCATCGAAGTTTATAAAAAACTTCTCTATGGACATCCAAATAGGAACCTATGTATAGTTAAGAATCCTGACTTAGAACCATAGCTTCATTTTTCCAACTCATAAATGGGATTGTGACTCATCTAAGGTCTCAGAGGAATATGTATCCAAATCTTTAGCACTATGCCATGGGGAAAGAACTAATAATATCTATTTTATTAGCTATTTTTCTCTTAAATTTTTTCTTATGTCATTGTTATGTTTAGTAGGACATATTTAGACCAAAGAAGGAAAAGGCACATTGCTCCAGGTCTCTTTGCCAAGAAAACCCTATATGGTATCACAAAGAATGGGACACGACTAAACAACAGCAATAAGACTTATGCTTGTATTCAAATCTATGTGACATCTAGGTCATAACAGGGTTATATTTTATTTTAGTTCCAAGTGCATTATTATTTATTCTTAATACTTGTCATTCATGTTATTTTTATTTTTGTTCATTCATGTTATTTTTATGTATCTTATTGTCATGCTAGATTTACATTATATGTTCTAGGAAAAAAGGGATCATATATTGCTTAACTTCTGTCTTCTCCAATGCCTAATGCAATACTTTGAACATAGGTGATACTTAATATGTTTATTAATATGAAATCATGACTCTGAGGACACATTACTTATCATCCATTCCAATCCTTTCATTTTATAGATGAGCAAACAGTCCTAAAGAGATCATGACTTGACAAAAGTCAAAGAGATACAAGGTGATTAGAGATCCAGGAAGCAAGCCAGATTCTTTGATTCTAACTCGACTATTTTTTTTTGTTGTTGTTTTTTCTACTATATATATTTTTTTGTTTTTCTACTATATGATATAGCTTAATGAGTCCTGAAAGCAGGGGGTCAAAATAGTTTAGTATCATAAAGGAAACAAACAAACAAAAAAAAAAACATTTCACAATCATAGAAAATTAATTTAGTCCAGCTCTCTTTTCAAGAATGAGAATGAGGAAACTGAGTGGCTAGACTAAAGTTATTGAGATCAAATATAATCTTTGACTAGAGTCAGTTTTGCTATTGCTCCTACATTGTGCTCTTTTCTATTAAGAAGGCTTAAATGAATATAAGTAGATATATCAAAAAAACCCTTCTAACTATGGCTTAATTATCAAATGGAGACCTAGAAAATAAGAAAAATGACTTTGATTGGTTTGTATACCACATAGAATTTTATTTACTCTGAATTCTTCTTGATATAAAAAAAGCCTATAATTAAAAGAAATTCACTTTTTCACTCACAAGCCAAATATTTACTAAACACCTATTCTGTGTAAGGCACTGTTAGGCACTGTATTTAGTAGTCTTATTATTATGAAAAACTTCAAAGTCTCAAAAGATCAATATGCATTTAAGTTATAGTTCTTTCCCTTCAAAAATTAACAAGCCAAACAATTGGTATTATATAAATATATAATAATACCTTCATTTTATTAGAAATATTCTGGTTTTTAGTTCACTAAATAATCACTGCCTATTATTATCTTGTCTTTTTCCTGAACACTGATATAAACAACACAAATTTTTTTAAACCTCAAAGACAATTAGTGAAAGTTATTACATATTAATTAATCTTTGAAAGATCAGACTTATCTAAAGACCAGAGGATATGCATAATTTATGTAACCTCAAGCAATCATAGGCAGACAAGACTATACCTCATGTTTCAGTATATTTTCTGCTGCCATGAA
The DNA here is from genome assembly GCF_048593235.1 of Sminthopsis crassicaudata. NCBI lineage: Eukaryota > Metazoa > Chordata > Mammalia > Dasyuromorphia > Dasyuridae > Sminthopsis > Sminthopsis crassicaudata. Next base: position 564,499,919 of record NC_133617.1, on the reverse strand, counting down.
GATGCATTTGAAGAATTTTATAGTATATTTTAATATGAAATTTTTTTATCTGAACATAATCTTACAGTTCAAAAATGACCTTTATAAAATCTGTCCTAAAAGTAGCGAGATTTCCACAGATAAACAATGTTAATCAATAGAAAAGGAGCAAGTAATTCATTAACATTTCTTAAGTGACATTGGGTTATATATTAAATAAATCCTTTGCAATCTTAGTTTACCTTTTCATTATAATAACCAAGGAGATATTGCATAGGACAGAGGTCTTACAATTATACCTTCAGTTATCAATAAATTCTGCCTATTATGTGGGGACGCATAAAAGGTCAGAAGTTTAGACATTATTTCTGGCCCCCTTGACTAAATACCCTTATAAAGGAGTTGGTGTTTACTGTGTTTCTCAAAGTGATGACATCCCGAGGTTTACACATTCTCTGACTCTTTTGGCTTTGGGCATTTGGAATTTTTGCTAGACCAGAGACTGTCAACATAGTCAGTTGGACATACATCACTTTGGATTTCTTGCCTTTCAGCAGTATTACCTTAGATTGGCAGAGGGGACCTCATGCTGGTCTAATTCCAGGAATAATTCCAAATAGTCATTTCTGTCATTTTTCTCTAGAAGATAAGTCACTAGCCATCTTCTGCTCTGAAATGCACAATTTTAAATGGTGTTAGAAAAAGTTGTTTATTGTAAAAAAGAAAAAATTTCATTTTTGAAGTCCCAAGAAACTTTATAGGGAAATCTTTCTTTTTTTTTCATTCCTTACATATAATATTCCATGACAGAAACATGTATGTCAGTCAAGCATTAACTAGTTGGTTTCATTCTTACATACCATAGTGTAGACAAAGAGCTTTTTAATGGTTTTTTAAAATGTGACCTGGAGTAGAGACTACTTAAAAGGACACTTAGACTAAATTCTCATCTTTCTTGGTGCCTTTACTGAGCTGTCACATACCCCTGTTCTGAGCATGGAGTACTGTTAAAATAAATAGGTAATTTAAAAGCAAAAGGCTTTGTGTAGTGGCGCAGAAGAAGCTGTGAATTATTCTTTTAATAGGAAGAAAAAAATGAAATAATAATGCTTTGACCTTACTCCAAGATGTCATACCCAGAAGGAACTGGGAAATGAAATATTTCAGTTTTTATGTGGATAAAACTTTGATTTCAAAATTTAGGATCCTGACTATGTAAACAAGGTTGGTCTAATTGACCGAGCCTTCTAAATGTTCGCCTAGATTAAACATAATTTAACCCACTTGGATTTTGAGGGCCACGGAACTAAAAATGGGAAAACTACTGGGTTTCACATCATTTTTCTCAAAATGAAAAGTACATTGAGAAAGCACTGTGTTAAGATAAGTCATTGCTTTTCTAGTTACCCAGTGAAAGATAAGAGTTCGAACTAGTCAATGAATGCATATTTACTGTCTACTATATACTGAGCTCTATGCTAGTTACTAAGTATAAAAAAATTCAAAAAGGAAATAGTCCCCAACCTTAAGGAATTTGCATTTTACTGGCAAAAACAATACATATACATAAAAGATTGGGATTTAGATTGGATCCATTATTTTAATAGCAAAAGGAATATCAGTGCTGGTTAGTTCCTTCTCTTCAATCTATAGGTTTAATGAGTTACCTTAGAAGACTAAAAGATTAAATAATTTATCAGAGGACACAGCCCTCTTGCCTCCAAGATTATCTCTCTATGCACTACATCATATCTTATTTAATATAAATATATACAAATTAAATACAAGAATTTTTTTGAAGGGCAGGAGGAAGATACTAGGATCTGGAGGGATCAGAAGAAAAGCCTCATCTAAGCAATCATGCTTGCTCTGAAGTTAGAAAGAAGCTGGAGATTTAAGAGACATAAGCGACATGAGCAATGCATTTCTGGTAAAGGCATAGAAATAGGACATAGCCAGAAGTTATGTGAAGAAAGTAAGATAGCCAGTCTGGCTGAATCATAGAGTATATACAGGGGAGTGATGAGCAATAAGCCTGAAAAGGTAGACTGGAAACAAGTTTTGTTTATATGACAAACAGAGGAAATGTGGCAAAAAGACAAATCACAGATTAGCTAGGAAAATGCCACAGTTTTTTCATGGCATTCCCTGTATAAATATTTCACAAATATTTATTTATCACAAAGGTGTCCATTTGGATGTCATACTCTTACAATGTTAAAACCACCATATTAAGGAACCAAATAAACTTCCTGATAAAGTTGTCTAAGTAACTTTATTCATTTTCTCATTCTTTATCCAAAATCTGTCCTTATGAATGGGCACTAATTTTAAAAAGACTCTTAATTTGCCATTCTTGTGCAGAATTTTGAAGCAAGTTTCTCTGATGAAGGCCTCATTTCTCACATGTATAAGGAACCAAGTCAAATTTATTTTAAAAAAAGAGCCATTACCCAATTGATCAAATGATCAAAAGATATGAACAGTTTTCAAATGAACTAATAAAGCTATTTATAACCATATGAAAAAATGTTTTAGCACATTATTGATTGGAAAATATAAATTAAAACAATTCTGAGGTACTATCTCCTATCTATTAGATTGAGTAATGGACCAGAAAAGGAAAATAAGTGTTTGAAAGAATGTGGGAAAATGAGACACTAATGCATTGTTGGTGAAATTGTGAGTTGATTAAGCCATTCTGTAGAGCTGTTTGGAAAAATGCTATTCATTCCCAGAGAAAGAACTGATTGTGTCTGAATACAGATTGAAGTATACTTTTTTTAACTTTACTTTTCTTGAGGGTTCTTTGAGGGAGGGGAGATGAAATCTATGTTTTCTTTCACAACATGACTTTTATGGAAATGGTTTGCATAACTTTACATGTGCCTTCTTGATGGGGAGATAGTGGAAGGAAGAAGGGAGAGAATCTGGAACTCAAAGTTTTAAAAACACATGTTAAAATTTTTTTTCAAGTTAATGGGAAATAAAATATTAAATAATTGGAGGAAAAATAAAATGACTAAAGTGCACATAATGATGTCTTTTTTCATTTTTAACATATTTTATTTTTCCCCAGTTACATGTTAAAACAATTTTTAGACATTTTTAAAAGCTTTGAGTTCCAAATTTTATTCTTCCCTCCCTTTTCCTTTTCCTGAGATAGTAAGCAATCAAATATAGGTTATACAAATTATATGTCTTTTTCAGATTTTGGATTTAAGTGATAGAGGGCTAAGAAAGGTCACATGCCTCACTTTCCCCTCCAGTACATCTGGATTCAGTGGGAAGATACAGATTAAGATGACTGGAGATGGCCCTGTATGTAACGAGAGACCAAGGTCTGAAAAAATATTTGTTGAATGACTGAATCACTTCCATATATGCAAAATGAAAAGTACAGAATAATAGCAATGTGAGGTTTTTCTGTGCTTTCTTCTAAGCTCTAGTCACAAATCTGCTATTGGCCATTTTCTTTACCTCACTTAAAATTTTAACTCATATTTTTGCCCCATCTTAGTTTTCCCTTCCTAATCTCCCCACAATTTTCTTAAGCATTCAAACTCAAGTCTGATTTCTCTTTTTTCATTCTCCATTTCCTCCATCCTGAAACAATAGCCAATCATTCATCAAAGTTCATCATTTCATCCTTTGGAGTACTTCTCAAATCCAGCCTTCCTTCTACTTTCACCTCACATTTGGATAATTGCAACAAACAACTAACTGGCCACCTGTTCCAATTCTCCCCCAATCCATTCTGCAAACTATTGTCAGATTAATTTTCTAAAAGCACTCTTTTCATTCTGTCCTCCTTCTGCTCCAAAACCTTCAGTGATTAATTCCACATTAATTACAAGATAAAGTCAAAACTCCTTAGGCTAGTATAGAAACTTCACTCCAGGCTGACCTCTAGCCTACTTTTCCAAATTCATCTCTCACTATTCTTCAGCATCAGTCTTAAGCTCCACACATATGACTATTTTGTTCACTGTACCCTTTCCTCAACATATCATGAACAACTCTGCTTCTCTGTCTTTGGTAATTGCTTTTTACTTATTTGAAATATGTTTCTTATCCTGGTTCTGCCAATCACTGGCATTTCTCTGGATTTTGTTTTGAGAGTTGGACTAAATATTTAAAGTCATCTAGCTCTAAATCTGTGGTCCCATTATCCCCTTCATTTACACAAATTCCATTAGTTTTCACACAACTTTTCTCCCCATCACCTTTTCTTACTCCTTCTCATCGTCTGAACAAAGTATTTAATAGTTAATCGTATACTATCATGTGATATGATATAACTTTTCATGTCTCTATGTTCTGTTTCTCTATCTAGATGGAAAGCTCCTTAGGAAGAAGGATAAATACATGATGCTAAAAATACTAAATGCCCAGTATATACTTGTTGAATGAACAAATGAGAAAATGACTGAATTACTCAATCTGATAAAAGTCATGCTTATTTGAAGAAAGGTAAGACCATTTCTCAGAAAGATCAAAATCAAGAGTCTGTAGATGACTGACTTAAACACAGATAGAATTAAATGCAAAAAAAAGGTTTTTCTTTTGCAAAAGATGATAAGGCATAATTAATTATCTTTTAGAAATCCTGGTGCTATGTGCTCATATATATGAAACAATATAAAACAATAATATAACAATTTAATATTATATTAAAATAATAACATGAGATAATATATATTAATATAGCAATATAAGATGATATAATACAATAATATATTAATATAACAATAAATATAATCATTGATATAATAATTACAATGAAATAATATAATGAAATATTATATTGTTATAATGATATATTATGTGTTAATTTTCTTTTTCAGAACCTATTTTTACAAGTCAAGAAAATTTCATTTGTATAAGCACTATCAATATATTTCCATATATATTTTACATATGAAACTTGAGTGAAACAACATGAGTTTGAGTTAAGAAATTACCAATAAAGTCTTATTTTAGTGATATGGCCAATGATCATAATTGATGACAGTTTTAGTATTGTAGTAATGAAAATAAGTAAGGTTTTTAACTATTTCCCACTCCTATTTTTGTCATTGGAAGAGATTTGGGTTGTGTCATTTTCTCTTTGTATTAGTCTTTGTCATAAGAATATGGAATCTGAATGTTAATGCCTAATAGGGCTTCAGAAAGACCAAAATTTTGTAGCTCTTAGTCTTCAGTGTATAGTAGTATTGACATCTAAGGAAAATAATTATTCAAAGGATTTCAACCAATTTTACTTTAAAATCATCTGCTCTTACTTAGGTTAGGGGCAAAGAAGGGAGAAATACAGTTATCTCCTATGTCTTAACTATAGGTTTCAATGATGAAATTTGAAACTTGGAGATTTTTCAAATACTTTTGAATTTCTTTTAGTTTTTCATATAATGTGGACACAAAATGGATCAAATTAATATTCCTCCAATTGCAATATAGAAATCTAAAAATGTACAATAGAATTTGCTATCTTTGCAATTCTAGCATAGTCTTTTAAACATTGAAATAGAGGTATCAGACTGAGAAGATAAAAAGAATCAAAAATGGAATCAAGAGAAAACGGGCTGAATCTTGTCTTTCATACTTACTAGCTCCATAATCATGGATGTTTGACTTGACTTTTCCAAACCTCAGATTCATCACCTAACAATGGACATAATTAAACATGCAGTACCTATTTTACAGAGATGTTGTGAGGATAAATGAGATATCAAATCAATTAAAATTTAAAATTATACAAAGATTTCTTATAGACTACACACACAGAAAGATAAAACTCTATAGATGTATATCTATATTCCTCTTATCAATATCTATATATATACACTTTAACATCTAAAACACTGAATAAATGTAATCTATAATTACAGTAATTATAAGTTAGTTAAATGAAAGAGTGGGAGGAAGAGTTCTTATATTCTTTCCTTTCTGGTCTGCTTTTCATATATCTCTCTGACAACAGAATAAGTAATTAAGGCAAAGACAGATTTGTCTTTTAAGCAGTCAACATAAGTTGTTTGGGGAATTTTGGGAGAACTTCACTATTTAAGAGAATATCTTTCTATTTGGATTTTGTGCAGGCATCATTCATGAACTTCATGTCATTAGTGAACATCTTGGGCTATATTTATAATTAAAACATTATTGAACAAAGTTATTTCTATGGTTCCATTTATCATGAGGTCTTATATTACTTTGCCATATAAAGAAGAGATACCTTGTCAGAGAACACTTTAAGACTATGTTTTTCTCTAAGTGTCAGATACTTTAAAAAGAAATCAACAAACTACAAGAACATCAGGATATTATATTTTTGACATCTCTTGGTGATTGGTATAAAAGTGAAAATTGGTCTCACAGAAAATTATTTATGAAATGCTGCCAGTTTCTTTTATTCTTCATAAGTATCCTCAAAACACATAGAAACCATTCTTAGAAAGATTTTAGAGTGATAAAAAATAAGCATAGGAGTTGTCTTCATTTAGAATTTTCCCTCCTTGAGATATTTGAAAGAATGGGCAAACCCAAGATGGGGAGAATTCATTTACCCATAATACCCTGCCCTAGGAGAATAGACTTCTAAAGGAAACTATAGGTTCAAAATCCTGGACTTACTTTCTTGGGAGAACAATGTTGAAAAGGAGGAATGGAAAATTACAATAATCCATCTACAACTTGAAGCGGATTTTCAGCAGTGAAAGATACACCCCAAAAAAGATCTTGGAAGATCCTTCAAGCACTGATGATTTAATGACTACTTCTCCCCTGAGGTTTATACACTCAGATTCTGAACACTTTATCCTCCCATGACTTCTCAAGATCTTTCTGTAATCCCTTTGAGGATAAGAGGGGCCAATCTGTTGGCTAAAGTCACCAGGCCTCAAGTCCAGTGAATGGAGGAGGGGAATATTGGGAGATCTCTATCTAGAATCAGAAGGCATTAATTTCTGGTAATTTATTAGAGTTGGAAATACTAAATTCAAATGCTCCCAGATTTATCTTGGTGTGAACCAAACACAAGCTAGGAAGAGTATTTTTGAACCTTCAAGATTTAAACCATGCAAATGGTTTAGTCAAATAATTCTTCCTCATTTAAACTCTTAAAGGCTATTTCCATTGCCTCATACTTACTACACAGTACAGTGGCTTAGAGAATAAATATGGTGATTCCACTGACATTGATGATAAGAAATCTTTAGAAAAACTTGAACTTCTTTGACTCTTTTGTCTACCTTCTTTTTCCATCTATGGACTTTTTTTTGGATGATTTGGCTTGGGATTACCAATTAAGATGAAGATGTGAATGATACTAGATCTCTCAACAAATAACCCAGTAAAGTTTGAAAAATAGTACCAGGTAGAACAAAGACCAAAGATAAACACAAGTAAATTCCTCTACTCAATCTAAAGACACACAATAAATAGGTAAGATGCTTGAAAGCACTTAGAATAGAAACATATTAGCAGTTGGTGGGAAAAGAAAAGAGGAAGGCAGCCAACATCTAGAAAATAGGGCCAGAAAGACTTTGAGCTGGTGTCCAAAAATTCATTGTAAAAAAAGAAATAATAGGAAAGGACATCACATTTGGATCTTGAAGCAAGAGCTGCTGTCAGAGTCACCACAAAAGAAAGACCGATTCACCACCCTGGTAGCCTATATACTGCTAGCAGTATTTCAGGAAATCTGACATCAGCTAAATTTCCAACATCTCATTGAGCTACAGAGGATGTATGACAGTGAGGAGGAAACTCCTGGTTGGAGATTTTATAAGGAAAAGGAAGCAGAGAATAAGTCAAGATCAGAGCCCTCATTTGACTGTTAAAGACATGGAGGCAGAAGCCAGCATTTGCAGCACAGGACCAGATCTAGTCCCAGCCATTCCATCCAAAACCACAGTAACAACAGCCTCCTGAGTATAGCAAGAATAGGGTCAATAGAGTGTGCAGTCTATCAAAGACTTTGGGAAGGGTAGCATAGTCAGTCTCCAAAACAAAGAACACAGTAAGGAATTGAGGTCATATATGTGTGATAACAGAAGAAAATCTCAAATATGGCGAAGAAGTACAATGGAATAAGTAAAACTCAAGAAATAAAACCAGAAGAGAATAACTGAATATTAAGAACAAATGAAACCCAAGAAAAAAGAAAGGGTTGACCAAAATGACTTAATAAGTAGGTAAAAAAAATTAAATGAGTTTTAAAAAATGAAATTAAGGATCTGTAGGAAATATTTGTTGTTCAGTTATTTTTCATTTATGTCTTACTCTTTATGACTTCTTTGATGGTTTTCTTGTCAAAAATACTGGAGTGGTTTGTCCTTTCTTTCTTTAGCTCATTTTACAGATAAGAAATAGGGGCAAACAGGGTTAAGTTCCTTGCCCAGAGTCACATAGCAAGTCAAGTGTCTGAGATCTGATTTGAATTTAGGAAGATGAAGCATTCTATCCACTTGACCACTTAGCTGCTTAGAGGAAATTTAGAAAGGTCAATAAAAATATTACTCAAATAATGAACTTCCTAAAAAAGCAGAAAGGAATAAACAAAACTCAGTGATGCCATGGGAGACAATAAAGACAATTAGAACAAAGTCAAAAGACAGAAAATTTAGAATTATTTCACTTATCTTCACTCAAATAACAACTGCCCTAGAAAAACAGGTACAGTATAAAAAATTCAATCTAAAATCACTTGACTTTGGAAATCTATGACAAAAGAAAAAACTTGGATACCATATTTTAAGAAATCATAAATTAAAACTATATAGATCTTTGAGAATAAGAGGACAAAGTAAAAATATAAAGAATCTATCACTCATAACTTATTTGATGATAGATACTCTAAAAATAAAAACACCCAGATGTGGTATACCCAAAATGAAGAACTTCCAAAAAAAAAAAAAAGAATAAAATACTACAAGAATCCAGAAAGAAAACATTTAAATTATTATGCTGCAACTACTATTGGAATATAACATCTCAAAAATCAAATAAAAGACTTGCAAATAAGAATAACACGGTGAAGAATTGAGTATAATGCTATAAGGGGGGAAAAGAAGTTTTTTAATAAAATAGAAAACTGTTAAACATTCTTGCTGAAAAAATTAGATAGATAGTATACTTGAAATGTAAACACAACAGTCAAAAAGAAAAAAAAACACCACAAGTATAAACTTGTACAAAATAATAAAAAGTAAATGAGAAAAACCAAAAGAATGCTGTGAACAGTAGCAGCACTATTGTTTTAAGAACAATTAATTAATTAAGTGGCCCCAGATTAATTAAATTAATCAGAATGGACCAATGAAGAAAAATGCTATCTATATCCAAAGAAAGAACTGATAAAGAGAAGTATTTATAAAATGATTACACATACACACACACTAATACACATATACTTATATATTTGTGTCTAATGATAGCCATCTCTAGGGTAGGATGGATAAGAAAAAAGAAAAATATATATGAAAACTTTTATTTAAAAGGAATAGCAAGTTGTACATAATAGATTTGCATTTTCATGCAAATCTTTTTATTTTACTACAGTATGGAAATGCTTCTTTTATTATATAAATAAAAAAATAAATATAATGTTTTTAAAAGTTATACAAAAACTAAATATATTTGACCAATTGGAAGAGTCCAAATGATAATGAAGTGCTATGATTCTAATAGGATAAGAGGCAAGTGTCCTTTCAGAAGTTTTTAAGGGTCTTTAGAGTCTGGAAGCATCTGTTTTGTTATTTTTAAGGGGAAAAAAAGAAAGGACAGAGACAAGCAGATATAGATATGTGGGGAAAGAGACAAACAGTCAGAGAGAGGCAGAGGCAGAGAGAAAGATAGAGACAGAGAGACTGATTCAGGAGATCATGTGTAGGGGGGAAAAAAAGGTGATTCACATCTCTAGGTGGTAGGAAGAATTTCATGGGATGATTAAAAAAAACCAAACTGATTCCATTCCTGTACTCCCGTTTATTAACTCATTTTATCTTGCTTATTTTACCTCTTTAGCAACTCCCATAGGACAACTAGATGGTGAAGTGGATAGAGTACTGAGCCTATAGATAAGAGATTCATTTTCCTGAGTTCAAATCTGGTCTCAGAAACATACTACTGATTCTGGGCAAGTCACTTAACCCCATTTATCTAAGTTTCCACATATGTAAAATGAGATGGAAAAATAAATGGCAAACCATTTTAGTATTTTTTTTTTCTGAGAAAACTCCAAATGGGGCCACAAAGGAGTATATCTGAATGAAATGGAGGAACATCAGCTCCCACATGTAGTGCCTCAATTTGCATACTCCAATCATTTCATGTTTTATTTCTTAACTGTCAGTTTGGGGGGCTTATTTGTTTTTTACCCATAACCCTTCATTGGTGAAGTAGTAGAAAAGATTCAAAAGAAGTTTTATCCACATAAAATTTGTTTCATTGACCTATACCTTCAGAAAGTACATTAGTTCATGATTCTCTTTAGTTTCCTCTTTTAACCACATATTTATCCTCTTAGTTAAAATAGCCCAACATAGGGGCAGCTAGGTGGCTCAGTGGAGAGAGCACCAGCCTTGAATTCAGGAGGACCCGAGTTCAAATTTGGTCTCAGACACTTAACACTTCCTAGCTATGTGACCCTGGGCAAGTCACTTAACCCCAGCCTCAGAAAGAAAAATAAAATAAAATAGCCCAACATAAACTGTAAGGCAATACAATTAGCATGTGAAATTATTCCTTTGGGATTTCCCTAAATAGTATTGAAAGACCATGTATATTAAAATTTCATAAAATATTTTTCTTTTTATTGTCATAACAATGGCAAGGCAAATTGTTTTACCTAATGATAATTCTGAGAGTCAAAATTAAAAGTCTCAAAACTTTTAAGAAACAGTTACCAAAATATATTTTTGTATATTTGTGTGATAGAATTTTTTCTTCTTTCCACCTCTCCCAAAATAAGAGAAAATGCTTTTCCAACATTTTAAGCATTTCTAATATATGACCAACCCACAAATTTTTTGCCTTTTTGGTTCAATTCAACCACAGTTTTTCAGAGTAGAAAAAAAGGAAAAATTTGGAATAGGTAACTTAGAAAAAAAAGGGGGCAAATATTATCCAAGTAATAGCTTCCCTGAAAAGTAGAATAGATTAGGCAGAAATCAAGGACTATGAAAAAATCAACAAATAAATTTGAATAAATTTAAAAATAGAAGACAGTATAAGATATCTGATATCAAAAAAGGGCAAGTGTAGATAATTTAAGAATCATATTCCCTTAAATCTATGATATATGTTTTTTTTTAAATCCTTGATACTGTATTTTAAGAAATACAAAATGAAAAAATGCCCAGATCTATTGAACCAGAGAGCAGAGTGAAGACAGGAGACTATGTATCATCTTTTGAAAAGAACTCTAGAAACAAGTCCCAGAAATGTCCCAAACAAAATTGAGAATTTCCTTGTCTTCAAGAGTCCAGAAAGTAGCATTTCAAATATCAAGGAATAACAGTCAGTTTGTCACTAGGCTTAAAAACCAGAAGAGATCTTAGGATATAGTATTCCAAAAGGCAAAAGAAAAAAAAAAAAGACTTCCAACTGAGAATATCTTAGCCTGAAAAGCTGAATATCCTAGAAGGAGGGAAATGTATTTTAATGGAATAGAGAACTTTCAAACATTTCTGGTGAAAACATCAGTACCAATTTTTTGAAATAGCAATTACATGGGATAGCATGATGATATTGTACTAATATTCTAATGGAGAGAAGAAATATATGTCTCTTTAGAATCTTAATGATTTCAAAGAGTATTTGAGGGAGTTAACAACAGAGGTCCTAAGGGAATGAAGTGGTTCTATCCTAAGGGTTTTAAAAGAAGAAGAAAAAAACAGTGCATAAAATGAATACACTAGAATAGAAGGGAGGAGAAAAAGATGTAGAAATTTCTGGTTTTCATAATTAGGGTACATGAAGAAAGTATATTAGAAAGATAGAAGAAGGGATATGGGAATGAGTATCAGATGAACCTTACTCTTATTTGAAATGGATAAAGGAAGGTTACTCACAAACCCAAATATTTTGGTGCTATTTATATCAAACTCAACATGGGAAAAAAGTGGGGATAGGAAGAAGGTAGTTAATAGGAAGGATGATATTGGGAAGGAAATGGCTAAAAATTTCTTGATCCTGGAGAAGGGATTAAAAGGGGAGGAAAAAGAAAGATAAAGAATGTCAAATGGGGACTGGTTGAACAAATGATATACATGATTGTAATGTAATTCTTATTATGCTATTAAGAAGTAATAAAGGGGCAAAGAAATAAAAGGGGGAAGGAATAAGATAGGGGAGTAAAAAGGGCATGTAGATTAATCAGGATGGGATAAAGAGGGAACAGCAAATATATTTGGAAAGCTATATAAGGCTTCTAAATTCAGATAGAAACAAAAGGGCAAGGGAAAATGATAAGGGGAGAGGATAAGGGAGGGATGGTAGATGAGGATAGATTAAGTAGTAGGAGAGCAAAGTGGTGGGTAGAAGTAAAGCAGAGGAGTCAGGAGGGATTGGAAATAAGAAATATAGACATAAAATAAAGGTCAGGAGTACCTAATGTTGTGCCACAGTTCTCATTAATTGTCCTGACTCAGTTTCCCTAATTGATTTTTCCTCTGTTTGCCTTATTGTCCTAACTGAGTTTCCCTGAATTGTTCTACCTCAGTTTCCTTAACTGTTCTGCCTCAATCCCCTTAGTTGTAAAACCCTTTGTGCTCTTTTTCTCTTTCTTTGTTCAAAAAGGTGTAAGAGGACTTGGGATTCTCCCATTCGTCACTGGATACTTTGAGATGAGAGTCCTGTCCAGTCAATTATGCTCTCCAATTAATAAAATATTAAAAACTCTAATCTCTATCGTGCCTCAATTTCTCTGGCATTACATTATCATGTAAAAAAAAAGCAGGGTTAGTAATCATGATCTCAAAGTTAAATTTAAAATAAATTTAATTAAAACAGAAAAATAAGGAAATATACCATATGCCAGCCATATTGGTTAATACTGTTTTAGATTATTTAGGAAAAAACTAGATAGTATAAGATTAGAATATTGCTGTGGTGTAAGAAATGACCAGTTGGTAAAATTAGAAAAATCTGGAAGACTGGGATTTATGAAGGAAGATGTTATTCACCTTCAGAGAAACAGAGTCAAACAAGCATAATATGGATTTATATAGATGCATATGAATGTATATGTGTATATTTATGTGTGTGATTACATATTTCTTGTATTTAAATTTAAAATAATTAATTAATTTGAAGAAAAGGAATAATTGTAGGAGCAATTTGAGAAAGACTTGTGTGAACTGATGCAGAATTAGGATAATGATTTCTATAATAACAATATTATTATAATGACAAGTTTGAAAGCCTTAAGAACTCTGATCAAAGCAATGACTAATTACAATTCTGAAAGATTAATATTGAAGCCATCTTTTTAACTCAGGGTTCAGGCTGAAATATATTTCTTGGACATGACCAATATGGGAATTTATTTTGTTAGACTATACATAATTGCTTCAAGAGTTTTAATTTTCTTATTCTTTATTAAAAAGTGAGCAATGATTGAATTAATAATGGTATCTGAATATAATAGAATATTATTATTCTATAAGTAATGATAAATGAGATGTTTTCAAATAAACTTGGATGGTACAGAATAATATATATTGAAGTAGCAAAGTCAGGAAAATAATTTCTACAAGGACAACAACATTGTGAAGAAAAAATTAAATCTTCAAAAGACTTAAAAGCTTTGATCAACTCAATGACCACTCCTGTCCCTAGAGGATCTGCAATAAAGCACATTAATGACCTCTTTACAGGGAAGTGATATGCTCAAGATACATCCAAAAGACATATTTGGATGTAATTATTTCACGGATTTGTTCATAATATTTATTCATTATATTTCTTTTTATTTCTCTTGATATTTTATTAGGCAGAGATGGGTGGAAAAGAATGGGTGTTCAGCATTAGTGATGGCCCAAAAAAGAATTACTGAATTATTTTTTTAAATCACAGAAAAGAAGGAATTTCGGAAGTACAGAAAAATAGGACAGTTTTGAAAGTAATTTGTAGCATTATTATATATTTTTTAAAAAGCAAGTAATATGAAAAACACCTTCAACTTCATATGATTCCTATTATATAGCCTGCTGTATATTTGAAAATGTTTTTTCTTTTTTGATGTCTAAGTTCAAAATGTCTTTTTAAATTAAGCAAGTAACATGAATTGGTAGGGCTGACCTTCAAGATTTTCTTCTAGCTCTAAATTTTATCATTTTAAATGATGCAAAACTGTAGAATAATTCAGAAGCGATGACTCCAAATCACATTTATCAAGTATTTCCTATATGGAGATCCCGCACCAGACATTGACAAAGTAAAAAATTACCTAATCCCTTTTCTTAAGGAGTTTAGAAATTATGTAGTAAACCTGTCAAAAGCCTTCATTTCTCCCATAAATGCACGTTCTTTTATTTGTAAAAATTGACTCCATATCTGCTTCTTCATTTTTTGGACTGCTATTAGAAGCAATCTGGATTAATTTGTATAACATGTCCTGGAGAAAAGTGGACAGCTAGAAGGCAAATAAAAAAAAGAGCAGAAGTACCTTTACAAACCCCAAAAAGATTCATTGGGAACTGTTGATCAAACAAGAGGTAGTTTGCCCAAAGGAGGAAAGCAGTAAACAGTATGGACTCACCATGAACTGGCATTGAAGTGGAACATATAGACTTGTTTTGAGTAATCCTCTTGCAATCTAAGTAGACCTTTTGAGAAGAGATGGTGGTATATCCTGGAGGTAAAACAACAATAACAACAACAACAAAAGTTTTTCAAAATTTAGAAACATTCTATCTCTGGAAATGAAGAAGTTATCCTATTTGAACTCATAGTATAATTACTCCATGGTCCAAAGGCCCCAAAATGACATGTTCCCTTCGTAAGAGAAGCAATAAAATAGGGAGCTGTAGTACAAGAGAAAATAATGAAAGAACCAAGTTAGGCGAAAGAAAAGTGGCAGAATACCTATGTAATGAGGGTTGCCATTGAAAGGCAATGGTTCATGGAACTCCTGTGTGGAAGAGTGAAGCCCACGTTCTTTCTCTTAGTTGAGAGTCTCCCATAAGATAATAGTAGTCACTTTTTTTGCTCACTATCACATCAAATATAAATCCCTTCCTGTATAAATTAAACTGTTCTGAGGTTTAATGCCTCAGTTGATAAAGTAGAGCTGGTAACTACATTTGAGGAGTATCAGAAGCTAAAATTTCCTGGTTCTTTCTAGATGATGACAAACAAACTACATTGTTAGGATTAGTGAGTTTTGGGTCACCAAAGATATATCAGAGAATGGGGTTTTCCAGATACCTGGTAGGGGTGAGGAAATGGCAAAGATAATAAAATGAGTATTTTTGGACAAAGTATTTCTGAGATCTTTGTTCTAGGAGGAACCCTCTGGCACAAGAGTAGTCCTAAAAAAAAAAAAAAAAAAAAAAAAAAAAAAAAAAAAAAAGATAAAGAACTAATGAAACTGGTTGGTGAGTAGATTAGAATTTACATAATCAAAACTTGAGTCAGTCTTTTCCCAGTAGAAGAACAAATATGAACTGTGACATAACCAATACAAAATTTCCTTTTTGGTAAGAAGTCAAAACTCTACCACATTGTGGTGTCAAGTTAGGAGCCAAAAAAAATAACAGACAATGGAGACGATACAGAATTTATAGCAATATGATAATTCTGAGGAAAGTGGCCTTATGTCTAATCTTTTAACCCAGTGCCTCATCTGTCTTTTCTAGTCCATTTCTTCCTTTGTTATTTGCTAACTCTATATAAAGGAGGAAGAGTGTACATAGTAAAAAGAAGTCTAGACTAGAAGATCTGGGTTTAATTCCCAGGTTTGTCACTAATTTCTATTAGTCTTAGTTTGCTTATCTATAAAATAAGTACCAGCTCTAACAATCCATAGGTCTGTAAATTTTATTTAAGTATATTTCTTGTTTCTGAAAAACTTTTCTTTCCTTCCCAGTGAATGAAATATTGGGAGAATTGAAATACTAGCATGTCATATCAATTACAAAGCTCTTTATATTTCACAGATGAATGGTACCAAAAAAGACATATAATCATATAGACAAACTGCTGCTCAGAATGGTTTCCTCCAACCAAAGTAAAAACACACCCACATCCCCCCCACACTCATACAGATCCTATCTGTAGAATAGTTATCCACATTAATTTACCAATAGTTTACCACTTGTAAAGAAACCAGCTTGGTATGAACTTAAACAGGTATTGCTCATGAATTACTAAAGGGCATTTGACATTTTCTCAGATGGCTCCTCAATTCCTGGTGTAGGATACAAATTTAGACAGTAACTAGAGAATAACAATTTGTCCTTTAAAAGTTCAGGGCTAGGGGCAGCTAGCTGGTACAGTGGATAGAGCAACAGCCCTGAAGACAGGAGGACCTGAGTACAAATCTTCCTATCTGTGTGACCTTGGGCAAGTCACTTAACCCCAATTGCCTCAGGAAAAAAAAAAAGTTCAGGGCATGTGGTACAGGGGTGAAGGACAGAATCTCTATGAGATAGCCAGGTGGCCAAATATGTGCATTAGTTTGCCTATAGTAAGTACTAATGCTTTACATACCTAATTCTAACTCTTTTTTTTTTTTTTCACATTCTCATCACTGCGTATATTCTCTTCTAAATCATGTCCGCTACAGTGATAAATTCTTTTAAAGACAAGGACCATGTTTTTTATGTCCCTTCATACTCCCTCCATTTAGAACCTAACACAATGTCTTTTACAGCATATGTAACCTGTATTTTTATTGATTGATTGAATCCTATGGCTAACTTCAGTTCTCAGTCCTGTCCCTACCAAGGTATGTTGTTTAATTGGTCTTGTGAAATCCTGGTCTCTTTCACAGTATATACCATTTTGTTGGCCAAACAATGCTGGCAAGATACTACAAGGAAATTTTCTTTTGAAAAGATTCAATGGAAAAGGAATATAGGTTTCTTTTATATGTAAGGTGAAGAAGGTTAAAAAGTATAAATAAATTGAATGTCAGTAGCATTTAAACACATGCTAAAAAAGATCTCTTGGCTTTCAAAGTTCAGTAACCACTAAATTTAGCTAAATTCAGGCAACTAGACAATTCCTAAGCTAAAAGAAAAGATCTGAGCAAGATGAAATGTTCAGGGGCCATTTTGGCTATACTACTGTGATAAAGGCTAGTCATTTATACCAATAAATCTGCTTTGGATATGAATCAAAAGCAGAGGTTGTAGTTGACAGATCAGAGGTGAAAACACAATAATGAACTCTTACTTTAATCACCTGTTACACAAATTGATGTCTGTGTTTCTTTAAGCAAAGTATTATTATTTGACAAATGGGACATTATTTGAAGTTTAAGTTCTAAACTCTTTTTAAGGGAATAAAACATTATAAGGAGAAACACATAACCACTGCTGGGGTCTGCAGCAAAAAAGGAAATAAAGAAGAACTAAAGGACCCTATTTTTAATATCTTTGAAAAAAGCTTTTACCTCTGGAACAGTTCCTCAGAATTTACAGGTTGAAAAACTGGCCCATTAGAACTTGGTTTTGCAGCTAACTATTTCATTACTCCTTGGAATGACCTGATGAACTTACTGACCCCTTAAGGGTTCTTCCAACTCTGCAAGTCTATGAAGTCTTTTCCAAAATAAATCCTTGATGTACCACAAAGAGCAGTTTGAAATGGCTGAGAATATTTTAAATTATACACATATACCTCTATCATTCAGAATTTTTTGTTCTTAGCTAAAATGTTTCCATTCTCTACTATGCTATTAAATTCTGTGTTTAAGAAATAAATTGGTAAATATTAAAAAAAAAAAAAAAAGGGACTATACCTGTAATCTCAAAACATGGGAATGGGGGGGGGGGAAGCACCTTTTCATACTAAATGATAACACATATTTATAAAGTAGCCATGTGCTAAATGCTTTGCAATTATTACCTAATTGATCTTCACAGCAACCCTGGAAGGTAGGTGTTATTCTCCTCATTTTATAAATGAGGAAATTGAGGTAAACTGAAGTTGAAGGATTTACTTAGGGTCACATTGCTAGTAATTGTCTGAGGTGACTCCAGACCCATTGCTTTATCCACTACACTATCTAGCTGTGCTTTAATATTTCTTCTTTGGGCAAGCTTGTTCATTGTAATTTTTTAAATTCTTAATTAACAACCCCCCCAAAAGAGCATTTTCATACACATAGCAGAAAACAAAATAAGGATTAAATTTGAAATTGTAGATTTCACACAACTTGTTTTTATTAAAAACATGATAAATTCTACTTACTAAATGTTACCTACAAAAATGTTCTGCCTGTCTGTGCTTTTTAATGAACTTTCTTGTATTCTCTTCTGTGCATTTTTATAACATAATGGGCTTTTTAAAAAATGTTATTATTATCTCAACTTTTCTTTCAATTAAAAACCAAGAGAAAAGATTAGAAAAAAATCTCATCAGAAGCAAGTGGAGTCAAGCAAAATGAAACCACATTAGTGGTCATATTCAAGAATATTTTATCTGTGTACTTTGTATCAGTTACCAAATCTCCATCAGGAAGTGGGTAACATGCTTCAATTTGAATGTCTGGCAATATGGGTGGTTGTTACTTTGGTGAGAGTTATTAAGTCTTTCAAAAGTAATCTTCACAATTTTATTCTTATACTAAGTGTTCTGGTTCTGCTCCTTCACCCTGCATCAGTTCATATTACTCACGATCTTACAAAATTGTCTCCTTTGTCCTTATGACCCAGTAACATTCATTTATGCTCAGATACCACAATTTATTCGGATATTCTTCAACTGTTTAAGAGGCAAACTAAGGCACTCTTTTAGGTTTCAATTCTTTAATTTTCTTTTTTTGTCCTCTTTTTAATTCTACCCTCAAAATTAGGAAGCTTGATTTCATTGCAACTTCCAAGTATTTTGCTCCCTGTTAACTCTATACGCTCTCTTTCCCTGTTAAACTTACAGTATTTCAACACCAAATAATGCATATATGTTCAACTTCTTTTATCCATTTCAAATGAGTGAAATTCATTTGACACCCATTTTTTCCCCAAGCTTTCCTCTGTATTTGTATACTTTTCCACCTCAATTTTGAGAAGTCATGATTCTCTGTGAGGTGGTATGACAGATATAGCACTAAAGACTTAAGTCTAAAACATCCAGATACTTTTCAGACAAATTGAGATTTAACCATGTCTCTTTGACTTTGTATTTTTGAAGTTGATTTTTTGGACCCTATTATAAAGCTTTACATTTAACCTTATTGGATTTGTTAGATGAATAAAAATCTTTTTTGAATTTTGATTTAGTAATTCAATTAGTTTTAGCTATTCCTTCTAGATTTCTATCATTTAAAATTACATATAATAAAGTGATAAAACTGAAATTCATCTAATAATCTGCTGGAGCCTATTTTCCCTCTACTTCTGTAATTATAATTAAGAGTTTTCCTACTTTGTTTCTTCTAATTCCACAAGCATGAATTATTAAACATTATTAAACTAATTCTATTTTTTGTAAGTCAGATAATTCCTTAAAATTGACATTCTTCCAATTTAATATATTGAATTTAAAAAACATATTCCTCTTACATATGTACATACATACATACACACATGTATGCATACAAAGGTATGCCATTTATTAAAAATAAATTTGAGCAAAAAAAAATGAAGGAACTACTACAATTATCAAAATGCCTAATTAAAATTCATCAAGCAAATTGTTGAGGTTTCAGTCAAGTTATTCCAGGTAGACTTCCAGCCAAGATGGCAGCGTGGAGGCAGACAGCTGCTTGAGCTCCTTGTTTTCTCTCAGAACTTAGTTTATGACAAGCCTCAGACTTAATGCTTGACCCAGAAAGAACCCCACAAATAATCACCAAGAGAAGACATCCTTGAAAGTCGCCAGAAAAGGTCTGTGTTTGCTCAAGGGAGGGTCAATCAGACTGGGCGCAGACGGAGGTGAACAATAAAACCTGGGAAAGCTAGCATCTCTTGGAATCCGGCCACCTGGACTGACTCAGCGCGTTCTCAGAGCCTCAGAGCACAGACTCAGTACAGTCATCGCTGTTCTGTTAGTGGCTCTCTGCTGCCCTAGCCCCAGTCTGTAGAGGAAGCCCATTAATACCATCCAGCCCCATCCCCAGCAAAACAGACCAATTGTTTCTCTTGTAAATTTGTTTTCTTCGATTCCTACTCTGACAAAATGAACAAAAAATTCAAAAGGGCTCTAACCATTGACAGCTTTTGTATGGAGAGAGAGCAGACTTCAAATACTGAGGAGACTAAAAACAGACTGTCCCCAGAGGAATCCCCTAAGGGGGATATGAGCTGCTCCTCAATACAAAAGAATCTCATAGAGGAAATCAAAAAGGCTCTCACAAGAGAGCTGGAAGAGAAATGGGAAAAGGAAAGGGAAGCTTGGTAAGAGAGCCTGGAGAAGTCATCCCATGCATTTAAAGACAGAGTGGATAAAAAAATCAAATCATTGAGAAACAAGATTAGTGAGCTGGAAAAGGTAAACAACTCCAAGGAAAACAGGATTAGTGAGCTGGAAAAAGAAAACAGCTCTCTAAAAAATAAAATGGATAAAATGGAAAAAAATTCCATAGAAGATAAAAATTCAATTGGACATTTACAAAGAGATATAAAAAAAGTGAGTGAAGAAAATACATCATTGAAAATTAGACTCGAACAAGTAGAAATGAATGACTCAAGGAGAAACCAAGAGGTAGTCAAGCAAAACCAGAGAAATGAAACAACTGAAAAGAATGTCAAGTACCTTACTGAAAGACAACAACCCTGGAAAACAGATCCAGGAGAGACAATTTAAGAATAATCGGAATCCCTGAAAAATGTGAGGAAAAAAATATCTTGAACACCATTTTCGAGGAAATTATCAAAGAGAACTGCCCAGACGTTCTTGAAACAGAGGGTAAAATAGACATTGAAAAAATTCATCGATCACCTACTGAAAGGGACCCTAAAATCAAAACGCCAAGAAATATAGTGGCCAAGTTCAAGAACCATCAGACAAAGGAAAAGATATTGGAAGCTGCTAGAAAAAAGCGATTCAGATATGGAGGATCCAGAATAAGGATAACCCAGGATCTAGCAGCGTCCACATTAAAAGAACGAAGGGCCTGG
This sequence comes from Sminthopsis crassicaudata, assembly GCF_048593235.1. Classification (NCBI taxonomy): domain Eukaryota; kingdom Metazoa; phylum Chordata; class Mammalia; order Dasyuromorphia; family Dasyuridae; genus Sminthopsis; species Sminthopsis crassicaudata. The sequence continues at coordinate 564,478,647 of NC_133617.1, read as the reverse complement.
AACATGATATTCCAAAAGGCTAAGGAACTTGGTATGCAGCCAAGAATAACTTACCCAGCAAGAATGAGCATCGTTTTCCAGGGAAGAAAATGGACATTTAACGAAATAAATGAATTCCATCTATTTTTGATGAAAAAACCAGACCTACATAAACAGTTTGATCTTCAAATACAGAACTCAAGAGATTTTTAAAAAGGTAAAAAGAAATATTGAGAACTATACTTCTGCCAAAAAAATATGTAAAGAACATATGTACAATTTGTCTTAGAAACTAGAGGTGGAAAGGAAATTATATCATAAAAAAGTGTAAAGTTGTAGTACTACATTTCATGAAGAGGCAAAGGTAACCTATTATATCTGAGAGAAAGAAAGGAGGGAGATGAACATAGTGTGTATCAATAGACATATTCGATTTATGGTGAAACTTCTTCCACTTCATTGAAAAGTGAAAGGGAAGGAGTAAGCTAAGGGGAAGGGAATACAGAAATTGTGAGGAAAAGGGGTAAAATAAGGGGAGGAACTTTAAGGTGGGGGAGGGATCCTAAAAAGGGAGGGGCTGTGAAAAGCAAGTGGTGTTCACAAGTTTAATACTGGGTAGGGGGGTAAGAGGGAAGGAAAGGGGAAAAGCATAAGCAGGGGTTAATAGGATGGCAAGCAATATAGAATTAGTCCTTCTAACCATAAATATGAATGGGGCAAACTGCCTCATAAAGAGGAAGCAGTTAGCAGACTGGATTAAAAGTCAGAATCCTACTATATGTTTTATATATATATAGTATATATATATATGGTATATATATATATATATATATATATATATATATATATATATATATAGTGTATATACATATATATATATATATATACTATATATACTATATATTGTTTACAGGAAACACGCCTGAAACATTCAAACTAAAAGAAAAAGGGGGGAAGCATAATCTATTATGCTTCAGGCAAAACCAAAAAAGCAGGAGTAGCCATCCTAATCTCAGATGAAGCAAAAACAAAAATTGACCTAATTAAAAAAGATAAGGAAGGTCATTATATCCTGCTAAAGGGCAGCATCAATAATGAAGCAGTATCAATATTAAACATATATGCACCAAGTGGTGCAGCATCTAAATTCTTAAAAGAGAAATTAAGAGAACTGCAAGAGGAAATAGATAGCAAAACTATAATAGTGGGAGATCTCAACCTTGCACTCTCAGAATTAGATAAATCAAACCACAAAATAAATAAGAAAGAAGTCAAAGAGGTAAATAGAATACTAGAAAAGTTTGATATGATAGATCTTTGGCGAAAGCTAAATGGAGACAGAAAGGAGTATACTTTCTTCTCAGCAGTTCATGGAACCTATACAAAAATTGATCATATACTAGGGCATAAAAACCTCAAAATCAAATGCAGTAAGGCAGAAATAGTAAATGCATCCTTTTCAGACCACAATGCAATCAAAATTACATTTAATAAAAAGCCAGGGGAAAATAGACCAAAAAATAATTGGAAACTAAATAATCTTATACTAAAGAATGATTGGGTAAAACAGCAAATCATAGACATAATTGATAACTTCACCCAAGAAAATGACAATAATGAGACATCATACCAAAATGTGTGGGACACAGCCAAAGCAGTAATAAGGGGAAGTTTTATATCTCTACAGGCCTACTTGCATAAAATAGAGAAAGAGAGGGCCAACGAATTGGGCTTACAACTAAAATTGCTAGAAAAGGAACAAATTAAAAACCCCCAGACAAACACAAAACTTGAAATTCAAAAAATAAAAGGTGAGATTAATAAAATTGAAAGTAAAAAAAAAACTATTGAATTAATTAATAAAACTAAGAGTTGGTTCTATGAAAAAACCAACAAAATAGACAAACCCTTAGTAAACCTGATTAAAAAAAGGAAAGAGAAAAAGCAAATTGTTAGTCTTGAAAATGAAAAGGGTGAACTCACGACTAATCAAGAGGAAATTAGAACAATATTTAGGAGCTACTTTGCTCAACTTTATGCCGATAAATTCGATAACTTAAATGAAATGGAAGAATACCTTCAAAAATATAGCTTGCCCAGAGGAAGAAGTAAGTAGACTAAATAGTCCCATCTCAGAAAAAGAAATAGACCAAGCTATTAACCAACTTCCTAAGAAAAAGTCCACAGGACCAGATGGATTTACATGTGAATTCTACCAAACATTTAAAGAACAGCTAACTCCAATGCTATGTAAACTATTTGAAAAAATAGGGATTGAAGGAGTCCTACCAAATTCCTTCTATGACACAGACATGGTACTGATACCTAAACCAGGTAGATCGAAAAACTGAGAAAGAAAACTATAGACCAATTTCCTTAATGAATATTGATGCTAAAATCTTAAATAAGATATTAGCAAATAGACTTCAGAAAATCATCCCCAGGATAATATACTATGACCAAGTGGGATTTATACCAGGAATGCAGGGCTGGTTTAATATTAGGAAAACTATTAGTATAATTGACCATATTAATAATCAAATTAATAAAAACCATATGATCATCTCAATAGATGCAGAAAAAGCATTTGATAAAATCCAACATCCATTCCTACTAAAAATGCTTGAGAGTATAGGAATAAATGGACTATTCCTTAAAATAATAAGGAGCATATATTTAAAACCTTCAGTAAACATCATATGTAATGGTGATAAACTAGAACCTTTCCCTATAAGATCAGGAGTGAAACAAGGTTGCCCACTATCACCATTACTTTTCAATATAGTACTAGAAACTCTAGCCTCGGCAATAAGAGCCGAGAAAGAGATTCAAGGAATTAGAGTAGGAAATGAGGAAATTAAATTATCACTTTTCACAGATGACATGATGGTATACTTAGAGAACCCCAAAGACTCTGCTAAAAAGCTATTAGAAATAATTCAGAATTTTAGCAAAGTTGCAGGATACAAAATAAATCCACATAAATCCTCAGCATTTTTATACATTACCAACACAATCCAACAGCAAGAGATACAAAGAGAAATTCCATTCAAAATAATGGTCGATAGTATAAAATATTTGGGAATATATCTACCAAAGGAGAGTCAGGAATTATATGAGCAAAATTATAAAACACTTGCCACAAAAATAAAGTCAGATTTAAATAATTGGAAAGACATTCAGTGCTCTTGGATAGGCCGAGCAAATATAATTAAGATGACAATACTCCCTAAACTAATCTATTTATTTAGGCTATACCAATCAGACTTCCAAGAAACTATTTTAATAACCTAGAAAAAATAACAACAGAATTCATATGGAACAACAAAAGGTCGAGAATTTCAAGGGAAGTAATGAAAAAAAAATTAAGTGAAGGTGGTCTAGCTGTACCTGATCTAGAACTGTATTATAAAGCAACAGTCACCAAAACCATTTGGTATTGGCTAAGAAATAGACTAGTTGATCAGTGGCATAGGTTAGGTTCACAGGGCAAGATAGTGAATAAAAATAGCAATCTAGTGTTTGACAAACCCAAAGATCCCAAATTTTGGGATAAGAATTCATTATTTGACAAAAACTGCTGGGAAAACTGGAAATTAGTATGGCAGAAACTAGGAATGGACCCACATTTAACACCACATACTAAGATTAGATCAAAATGGGTCCAAAATTTAGGCATAAAGAACGAAATCATAAATAAAATTGGAGGAACATGGGATGGTTTACCTCTCAGACTTGTGGAGGAGGAAGGAGTTTGTGTCCAAGAGAGAACTAGAGACCATTATTGATCACAAAATAGAAAATTTTGATTACACCAAATTAAAAAGTTTCTGCATAAACAAAACTAATGCAAACAAGATTAGAAGGGAAGTAACAAATTGGGAAAACATTTTTACAGTTAAAGGTTCTGATAAAGGCCTCATCTCCAAAATATACAAAGAATTGACTTTAATTTATAAGAAATCAAGCCATTCTCCAATTGATAAATGGTCAAAGGATATGAACAGACAATTTTCAGATGATGAAATTAAAACTATTTCCACTCATATGAAAGAATGTTCCAAATCACTATTGATCAGAGAAATGCAAATTAAGACAACTCTGAAATATCATTACACACCTGTCAGATTGGCTAAGATGACAGGAACAAATAACGATGAATGTTGGAGGGGCTGTGGGAAAACTGGGACACTGATGCATTGTTGGTGGAGTTGTGAAAGAATCTAACCATTCTGGAGAGCAATCTGGAATTATGCCCAAAAAGTTATCAAAATGTGCATACCCTTTGACCCAGCCATACTACTACTAGGCTTATATCCCAAGGAAATACTAAAGAAGGGAAAGGGACCTGTATGTGCCAAAATGTTTGTGGCAGCCCTTTTCATAGTGGCTAAAAGCTGGAAGATGAATGGATGTCCATCAATTGGAGAATGGTTGGGTAAATTATGGTATATGAATGTTATGGAATATCATTGTTCTGTAAGAAATGACCAACAGGAGAAATACAGAGAGGCTTGGAGAGACTTACATCAACTGATGCTAAGTGAAACGAGCAGAACCAGAAGATCATTATACACTTCAACAATGATACTGTACGAGGATGTATGCTGATGGAAGTGGATATCTTCAACATAGAGAAGAGCTAATCCAATTTCAATTGATCAATGATGGACAGAATCAGCTACATCCAGAAAAGGAACACTGGGAAATGAGTGTAAACTGTTATTTTTACCTTCTGAATCCAATTCTTCCTGTGCAACAAGAAATTCGGTTCTACACACATATATTGTATCTAGAATATATTGTAATATATTTAACATGTATAAGACTGCCTGCCATCTGGGGGAGAGGGTTGGGGGAGGAAGGGAAAAAATCTGAAGAGAAGTAAGTGCAAGGGATAATGTTGTAAAAAAAATTACCCATGCATATGTACTGTCAAAAAAAAGTTATAATTATAAAATAAAATAAAAATTAAAAAAAAAAGTTATTCCAGGTAAAAACAAAAACTGTAATATGTTAGGAAAGAATTTGCGTTTCTATAGTCCACCTATTGGGACAATGCAGACATAGCTTAACTATGTCAATCTTATGGTGATATAACTCATGGAAAGTTACAATGAAAATAACTTTTCCTCTCTGCAGTAGCCCAGTTGTTGCAATGCATAGAGAACTGGGCTGAGTTGGCAATAACAGCCTAGGTCTGCTGATTCAGTATATTTTTCTCATAACTTACCTACTTTCTCACAGGTATTTTGCAGTATCTTCAGACAAATTTTGTTCATTAGAATTTTTTTCTATCATAACTTCTACTCTTGCCTTTAAGGCTTCTCTTGAGTTGAACTATATGCTTGGAGTACTCTTTTCATCATATATTTCTTATTTCAAAGACTCCAAAAGAGGAAAAAATTCTTCTTATCCTTTTTTTTCCTCCTATTCCACAAAACCTTAAAAGGCCTTTTTTAAAAGGAAAATTTCTTCTCTGCCCCCAATTCCATCACTCTAAATCTATATGCCCTAACTTTATCAACTTGCAGTTGAATAGAATGTAGTCAATCTCATGTATTTGTATATTTATAAAATGTTTATTGTTAATCATTTTAATAGCTTTTAAATTTTTATCAGCCTGACTAATGCTAAGGGATTTATAATCCTGTGCAAAATCTTAATTATTCCCTAATAGAGAGCAAATCCAGGTCTAGGAACATACTGAAGAGAATTTGAGTCATGAACTGGAAACCTGATTTATTCTAATCCAATGTTCACCACCAGATCCTACATATTTCCAGTCTTCACACATGAAATGTTTGGGAATGCTTAATGCCAGATCTTTGTTTAATAACTAATGAATTAATCCACAAATGAAAGAACCAAACATTATACAAACTGAAATTACTTCTACAAAAGAAACAAGAAAATAAATAAAAAGTGCAAGTAAAGGAAAAGATGGCTCACATATTCTTCTAGGAGAAGTATAATAAGTCAATATATTTGGTTTCTTGTTAATGAACAACAATCTTAAAGACTGCAAGTAACATAATACCATGGTGCATTTAGTCACCTTGCTTGCAGTTTTCATCATGAATATATAGAAATATCACCATAAAAATTGGAGATCATTTGCCTAATATCTCTTGCAGAAGATGAAAAAGCACAGGGATTCAATGATGAACTTGATAAGATTCTCCAATGAAGACATGGATACTCAATGACTTCAATGCAAGGCTAAGCACAGAGCACCCCCTCAAAAAATATGTTGAATAAAGAAGGAAGAAATATAGATGAAGGGAATGAGGAAAAGAGGAAGGGAGAAAGATAGGAAGGTAGGAAGGGAAGGAAAAGAAGGAAGGAAGGAGAAAGAAAGGAAGAAAGGAGAATCAGTGAAACATTTTTAAAAGAGAAAATTTGCAGGAATTTCAGAAGGGGACACAAATAAGCAGGAGGCTTTTGTTACTATCATTTAGATTTACCACATTCTTTTAAAAACATGATAGAAATAGATATAAATAGATGGAAATAGACAAAAACAGACATAAGTAAAAATAGGCAACATTTTCAATGAAAATGTTGCAATGAAAACATTGTTTAGGTTCAAAAAATGAAAAAAAGCAAAAGACCTGAAATATCAAGGATATAGTGGAAAAGTATTGCACTTGGTCTGGAGTTCAAATCCTGCCAATTTATTACCTTTTCAAATAGAAAAATCACAACTTTTCAGGGGCTTGATTTCATCTCTAAAAAGAGAAGTTTGAACTACATGTCCTCTAACTTCTAGCTATAGATCTATATTCCTAGAAATCATCTAGTCCAACCACATCATTTAGAGATAAGGTAACTGATGCCCATAAAAATAATTGTGTCACCCAAGATCACATAGCTAGTTTACAACAGAACCATGATTAGAGTCAGAAAACTATCATACAAATTTTTGTTGGTTTGAATTAAATGTAACATTTGCTAAACTATGATCACAGTAACATAGAAAGTATCTTATCTAGCTTCACAGTTCCCTAGGTGGAGAGTAAATGTTAGATGAATAAATCAATGAATTTATGAATGAATCAAGAGAATCATACTGAAGAAGGCATAAAACTCTAAATTTGTGCATCTAAATTTGCATACAATATGTATGGGAGTAAGGATATATATATATATACAAACAACACAATGTAGCTGTTTGAAAAACTCATGTGAAAAAAAGTGAGCAAGAGGAAATAACGCATATGATGTTTGCAAATAGTTGTAAGTATAGGACTGATTCATGAGATATTTCAGTCAATATCTTAAATCTGAATAGAAGCTTATGAGTCAGGAAAATTTGGACCATGAGGATGATCTGATAATAAACAAGGCAATAGTCCTATATGGAGAAAGCTTTACATAACACTCATACTATTAATATCTTAAAACTTAAGGATTTTAGAACATGCCTCCAGGTGTTTAAACAATATTTTGGTGTTCACAAAAAAGGCTTTGCACAATACCTCGTAACAGAGTAGATACTTAATAAACATTTATTCAGTTGAATTAAATTATTTTAAAAATTCACCAAATAAAGATCTGTGACATCTTCGATTGTAATATTTGTGGCTATTTCTAATTATATCTCATTCTCAATGTATAAATCCAGTAGCTGTTTAATAAATAAGAGAAGATCATTGAATAATGGATCTTGAACAGGAAAGTAATTGCAGATGCTATCAAAACCAACTTGTTAATTTTACAAAAAAGGAAGTTGGGACCCACAGTGGTTAAGGGACTTGCCTGAAATCACACAGGTAGTAATCATCAGGGAAATGATGAAAAGGGAGAATGAGAGATTGATGTGAAAGAAAGAAAGGTGAAAATGGAGTAAAACAAAACAAAACAGAACAAAAAAAACTACCTTCCATTATACAAAGACATCTGAACACACACACACACACACACACACACACACACACACACACACACATACACACATGCACACATATATTTACACATTCTGGGAACCCTCCTGAGAAAAAAGGATAGGATTTAATGACTATGATCATTCTATACAATGGCTTAAGTTTGTACTTATATAATCTTAAAATACTTATATTTAAAGGGACAAAACCAGGATAATATAAATACACCTATTCTTCAAAGCTTAACTCAAAAGGCCACTTCTTTCATTAAGCTTTTCCTGATACCCTCTGGAACATAAACTCCCTTCCTCTCTGAAACCCTATCACACTTTATTTAGTACCTATCATGTTTTATTTATGCGACTCTATTTCTCACTCTAGTTTTTTGTGAATGTATCATATCTCCCTTAGTCCCATACATATTGTATGCAAATTTAGATGCACAAATTTAGAGACTTTTGCCTCAAGTATTCACATGGACCATTTGTGCTCTACCTGGGGTAGAATATTCCAAACTTTTATCAGCCATAGTTGGATGTAATGTAACTTGACATTATGATGTCATTTTGGTCCTTTTTGAGAACAAAAGACAAGCATCAATATATTGTAAATTATCTAAATGCTGACTGTGTCATATATTGCTTTCTATCTTCTACAAAATCTAGTCACAATACCTTTCACAGAGAAGGTGCCCAAAAATGTTAATGGAAAAATGAATTAATGAGTCTATGAACCTCTATGTGTTTCAGTTTCCTCATCTATAAAATGAAGGAATGAGACTACATGATTTCTAACTTCCCTTCCAGACCTAAAATTCCATGCATCTTTGCATCATATATATCAATAAAAATTTAAAAGCTAGGCTTGTTTGGGATAAGAACTGACTGTAATGTACATTTATCAATTCTTTTGTAGATAGAGTCAGTGAAAGACTGGAAACTGAAACTGAAATGCAAACAATAAGTTCTCTTACACTTCAGAAGAAAACTAGAAAGGCCTAGTTTCAAGGTCAGTTAGTCACCCAGTTGGTAACAGAGAAAAGTCATCCAAGGTTCACCAGCATAATGCTTCTCTTATAAACCCATCATGGTTTTACATTATAGGTTTCAACTAGTGTCTTCCCTTATCAGGAATATAAAGGATTTTGTTTTGTTTTGTTTTTAAAGGGAAGAAAGAACAAGAGAAATTGGTTTTATTTTAAATTTTTGTTCAAAAAGGCAACTACTACAATGCAAAGAACAGTGGATTTAAAGTCAGAAGAATGAATCGAAATTCTGATTCTGCAATTTCATACAATATGACTTTGGACAAGGGCCAATTTCTTCCTTTGAAAATGCGAGTGGGTTGATTAATAATCAAAGATGACCTGTGAAGTCATTGCCAGCTCTAAATCTAAACATATTTTGAGATTTTATTTTTCCTCATGTCCCAAAAATAAAGCCATAATAATAAATCTAAGTGAAATACTTTTTAATAAGAAATAATGAATATTTGTTTATGTAAATTAGAAGCCAGATAACCTCATAGATATGTGATAAATCTTTCCCATTAACATACTTTTATCCCCATACTTTTATCTTAAATGTAACTCAGGGCAGCATAGCAAACAAAATCATTCTACAAAAGTTTTGCTGGATATGGAAAGAAGAAATTCGAGGATTTCGCTTTCATTTTTTTGTTGTTCTTGGATATTAGATTGCATTTACAATATTGTTGACACAGTACTATCTTCATGGACAAGGTTTATTCAATCAGTGGACAGAAATTTAGGTGACTTTGGTACTAGTTCCAAGTCTACCATTAATTAATTGTGTGAGTCTACATAAGCCATTTAATTGCAATGAATATCATTAAATATGAAGCAATTAATCTAAGGTATTTGTAGGGCTTCTTGAATCTTTAAAAGATATTTTCATGGTTATGTGAGCTATGTAAAGCCAATGTAGGCCTCATGGTATAATGGATAAAAAACTATGATCAAACCTAAGAAAAACTGGGGCTCAAATTTTACCCCTGATGCACACTGATTTAGTGACCCTCTTAAGACATTAAAACTCTAAGGGCAACAAGACAACAACAATTTTATAATTATAATTTCCCAAAAAATTATGGATGGGCATTGAGGGAAGGAGTTTACTCACCTAGGAGTTTCCTATACCATGGAAACCATAAGCCCAGGCCTTATTCCTAGACCCAATCTTATTTTCCAATCAATGTTACCTTTGCAAAGTCAACTTTAAAAATCTTGCTTCAGTAACAGATTAGTTCAAGTATTTATTTGACATCTTTAAATAAATGATAGGACATAGAAATAAAAATTTTCCAAACAGTAAGACCCCAGAAAATAGCTAATTTTTCTCTCATATAAATATTGTTGATTGTCAAGAAAAACCTGGCTGTTTGTTTTTTGGAAAGGCGGTTGGAGTCAGAGGAGAAGACAGACAGACAGGCAGGCAAAGTGGGGGTTCTTGTCAGAAATACACACATAGAACATCATTACTCAATGCAGTAGTAGAAGGAAGGAAGAAAAAATGCACTAATTAAGTACCTACTATGTGCTGGGTATTGTGATAAGCACTTTACATATATTTCATTTGACCTTTACAATAATCTTGGGGATTAGATTCTGCTATTAAACCCATTTTATAGTTGAAGAAAATGAAACAGACAAAATTAAGTGACTTTCTCAGGATTAATTGAGGCCACATTTGAATTAAAGTCTTTCTGACTTCAGGGTCAGCACTCTATCCACTATGCAACCTATCTGGGGACTGGAGTATAGAGGACAGAGAGATTAGTATCCCAAAGGAAGAGGATTTCTGTCACTTTATGGGAATAGAAAAAAAAAAGATTCAGATGACCTCACATCAAATGAAGGATATTTTACTCTACATTTCTGTGCTCACTGTGGTTAAGTTTAAGCTATCTATGGAGAAAAAAGTGAGTCATTTATTAATAGCAAAAATTATGACAGTAGAAATAGTCCACACCCCTGATAGTAAATTGCAAATAAATCAGGTAAAGAATTTCCCAATATGCATTCAGAATTTGTAATCAGTAGCCAAAAAATTCTTTAAATGTGTAAGAGTATATTGTGAAAGTGGCAAAGCATGGGTTTGTTGGGTCTAAGAAATGGGAGAGAGAAATGGAGGGAAGATGCTAGTGCTTTTTAACAAGAGTAACACATAGGTGTCATACCTACTAAAATGATGTTTCTTAGAGAAAGTAATTCACATTGGGATTTTTTCATTTTTAACTATTTCTCTATATTGTAGTAGTGTTCTGAGTGGAAGAGAAGTAAGGATTGATTGGAGAATGATATTAACATAAGTGGTAGGATTTATAAAACCAATAAACCAATACTACTTTATAAAACTTAATTTTATGCTTCATTTTTTATAAAAGGACAATTGGGGATACTGATGTGAGCAAAACAATTTGCTACAGAATAAACCTGGAATATTGATCATTTAGACTGTGACCATGAGTTAACTGAGACATTGATCATTTATGTTATGAAAAATATGCAAATATCCCAAGAACAATCTGTTTTTTTCCAAAAAAGAATTTCTTAATCTCTTCTAGATAGTGAATTTTATAATACCCCAATTTTGAAGGGGAGGGATCTGAAATTACATGACCAAAATCACATAGAATCTCATTATTCTCAATCTGAAGGGCTTTTGCCACAGTTTTTTCCACAGTTTGCCATCCCAGCCCTCTTTTCTTAAGATTGGATGCACAATTGTTACAGTGACAAATATTAAAACCAAGAAGAGGTTATAGGGTCTGATTCAGTGAATAGCATTTCATAACTGAGATCTCTGGGCTCCGTGAAAGAAAACCCATGTGTTCCTCACAGCCTCGGCAAAAGAAATGTCTATCATTGGAAAAGGACAAGAGGGAACAAAAAGTAGTTTCCTTTCATCTCATGCTAGATATGGGTTTGGTGGATTAACTTCCTATCTTAGATAGAAAGATAAAAAGAAAATACAAAATTCTGTCTGCTATGCCGGGTTAAGTGAAAGAAACGCTAAAAATCAATAGGTTGGGTTGTAAATTACTTTATTAGTTCACATCTCAGGATGATCATTACTGTCCTTTTCCATTTGGTAGACTTTATTTTTTTCTAGTATGCAACACAAATTGCATGTCTCTATCACTAATATATAAGCCTGTACTTTCTTGTCAAGAGAATTTTGTGTATCATCACCAATAATATTAAACTAATAAAGAGATTAGGTTTTGTTTTCCAACTCATTCTTTAATTTTCTGCTAAACACAAAATTGGGGGAGAGTGAGATTTCAAGCCAATTGGATAGATATGCATTAAGTGCTTCATCAAGTACAAAGTACTGTGCTAGGTTCAAAAGATACAATAAATAAAAATGAGTCAGTAATCCGACCTCAAGAAGCTTACATTCTGCCAGACTAAGTAGGTTTATATTTTATCAAGCCAACTCTTCTATAGTCTTAACTCCTCTCTACTTGAGAGGGATTCCCATGCTTCTAAATGAAATGTGTAACAAGAGTTCAATGAATTTATTTTAAGGTTTTAGTGACATAATTATGGAATTTTGTTGATTTAGTCTTAGAACATTCCTATTAAGCAGAAGACCATTTTAAAATACTGTTGAAAAAGTAGGTCCTAATTTGCTGGGTAAGCATGAACTGCTACTTGGATTAAACTTAACATTTCTCAATAGCTGAATGTGTGGAATGGTAGCTGGAAAAAAGAATTGTGACCAAATAAAAGAAATTATTCAGTCTGTTCTTTGAGGCTAATAGGCAATGTTGGAATTATGCCAGTCAGTAAGTAGTCCAAAAAAAGGTCCTGATACTTCTCATGATGGGTGGTAATACCACATAAAAGAAGGGTCCTAGTTCAAACAGCTGAATTCCAACACTAGAAGCAAGCAGAGTTTATGCAAATATGTGCCAAAGGTAGCAAACCTCTGTACTCAATTTTATTTTCCCTTTTCAGAAATGTTTCTATCCTTAGGAAAGAGAATTTGAACAAATGAGTAAGTAGAAACCACCTAGCTGACTAGAAGGACAGATAAAAAGGACAATAACAATAAAGCTTCTCACTAGTCCTGTTTTTCACGAGTTAGACTTTATTATCTCAAACAAATAAACACCTTTGAGCTGTTTGGTAAAGAATCCTATTGCTTCTGCTTAAAATTTTTTTAAATTAATACATCACTCTAGAAAGGCCCCTGACACTCAAAAAGTACTTCCACATGTTGTTTTAGACAATTTGAATTTGTCCAAAAAATTAAGTTGAAAAAGAAGTAAAATGTAACATTAAGACATATATAAATTGTTTCCATTGTTACCATGGATACCATAATGAGAAAATTGGGTTTTATCCTTTTAAAAGTTTTTTAAAGCACTTAATATTATTGTGGCTACTTAGAAGTGCAGGAGTAGACAAAGTAAATCTCCAAGAAGATTTAGACTATGTCATGCAATTATTAGAATACTGACAGGCATTATTTTGGTGAATTTTGTTTGGTGTTTTTGGATGTTGCTTGTAAATCAATCAACAAATATTTATAGAGTGCCATCTAATCTCTTTGCTTAAAGTCAAGTTTAATTTTGATCAGATTTGATAGTCACTGGAAGCAAAGGTATGGTAACAGTTGAAAAGTCATTTAAATCCACCTTAGATATGAGGATTTGTTTCATGTTTGTCTGTGTACATATATAGATATATATTTGTATATTTATAGATATATAGATATTATCCATATTTCAGATTTCTTTGTGAGGTAGTTTGATTTGACTTTCATAAAGATGTTTTCTTTTTTTAAGGAAGCAAATTCTTCTCTTTTTATTACCTTACAATTCATTATACAATATCTTCTTATAAATATATAGATTTGGATATTTAAGGGTGGGTTTGAAACTAAAATCACAAATTTTAACTTACATATTTTAACTGATATCTCAACTAGGTGAGAACAAATCTCAATCAAAGACTTTACATTAAAAGTGAAAAGCCTTTGAAAGCCATTGTTTGAAGTGAAATGATACCAAGCAGAAAGTTTGTTCCAGTTGTTTGAGGGATATCATCATACCTTCTGATATCTACAGATAGAAACTGAATTAGCTGGAATCAGGAAGTAACAAGCAGTGTTCCAGCATTCTCCTAAGGAAAAATTACCAGGAGATAAAGGGAGAGGAGAAGGGTGTGTGTGGAGTGAGAAAGAGAGGTCTGACTCTAACCTGAATATAGCTCTATTCCCTTCCTTCCCCCCCCTCCCCAATTCATATACAAACATTGCTTCAATCGGTTCTGAGAAGTTTGATGTACCACTCATCAGGATCCTAGCAACATCCCTTCCTGCCCATCTCTTCCCAGCAGTAGGTATATCAGGGGCCAAAATCTCTTACAACCTTTCAGGGGAACTTGAAGAGTAGTTATAGCTTTACTCTGGGATGGAAGACTTATCTGTGAGAATAGAAGTTTCTATAAGAATCCTCAAAGCATGTATGGACTTAATTTAAACTGTGTTTGGTTAATTGATTGAGGCTTATTCTCATTTAATAGAAATGTCACAGCTAATATGTATGGATTAGCTTTCAACCTCACCCTTAAATATCTATATTTGTCTATATGTTTAAATTTTAATTGCTAATTGATATATTAACATATATCTAAAAGTTTATATTATTTATATTATGTCTATACCTTTACATACATATATGTATCTATATTTGTTATAGAATCATTTCAATTATATTTGATGCTTTGTGAACTCATCTGAGGTTTTCTTGACAGAGATACTGAAGGGCTTTGCTATTTCCTTATGAGAAAACTGAGGCAGAGTTAAGTAACTTACTCAGAATCACACAGTTAGCAACTACCTGAGGCAGGATTTGAATTCATGAAGATATGTCTTTCTGATTCCACTCTTTATATACATATACACAAAGCTTTATATAAACCTTACAGGGGTACACAGTCTAGATTCCGTGACTTCTACTCCATCAAAATAAAAATGAAAGAAATAATTTATAATGAAAGAACATATTTGGAGAGAGATAAAAAGAAATCGGAAGGTACACAAGTACATGATGAAAATTACATTTTCAATGGGGGAAATATATATGGCATAGATTGGCTCTCTTTGAGCAAAATAATTCAAAGAAATCTGTGGTAATCATTTGTGTAACTCAAAGATCCTATTTTTATCTGAATTATCCAGGTAGCTTAATCACCTCTAAGGGCTTAAGCAGAAGAGTGGATTATCTTTGTGTTGTCAGATCTGTCATGGAACTTTACATCATATGGCTAATTGTCCAGTCAGGCAAATAGAGAATGGTGGTTAGTGCAAAGGAACAGGTCAACTTGAAGAGGTGAGTTTTGGTGCATAACCATTGTTAAAGTGAACTCCAGACAGCATGAATGTCAAAATAGAATCTAATAGAAAAAAGTAATGTCCATACTCTGATGACTTCATAGCCAAAATGGAGTCTTCAGTTTTAATTTTCAGTGGAATTTGGTGAACAAATGACTAGATACCCACCAAACCTTGGTACTAATGAAAAATACATTGCATTCTGAGAAAATCAATATATAGTTTGCCTGAGGGTTTCCCAAAGGAAACATTCAGTTATTGAGGTTTAAAATACGTTAGCCCCAGAATAATAAAATTCTTGAATTGCCAGCGTTTGCAAGAACAGCAAAGGGGTTAAAGACATTTTATATTTTATCAAAGCTCTAAAACTGCTGTGCAGAGTTTTTATGCATTTCATATTTTCTTCTTGCTACTTCTTCATGCAGAAGCTCCCATCAATTCCTTAGAGAATTTCTGTACTGTTTAGACCTTCTTAATTTGCTCTTCAAGTAAAACATGCTTATTCCCACTTCTATGTAGCCACCACAGGTTCACATTGTCACTGAAGATTGGGCTGGGGGAGTTGGGAACATGCATTGAAAAATGGAAAACTCTCATGGCTCCACAACATCATATTGAGTCCCCAAACTATTATTTATTTCATTTGAAAAATGAGTGCTTCATTAGTGAAGATACATCACTTAAAGCATCTTTACCTGACTGTAATTTTTATGTTAGGGTTCTTTTACTTTAGAATTATGTGAGAAAAAATTGGGGATCCCATATTTAAAAAGATAGAAGTGAAATTTTAAAGAAACAAATTACAAAGGTAAAAGATAGGTCTCTACAGTATAGAAATAAAGTATAAGAAAACTCTGAATTCAAATCTGACTTCAGATATTTACTAACCATGTAATGCTGGGCAAGTTACTTAATCTCTATTTGCTTAAGTTTCCTTTTCTGTAAAATGAGGATAATAACAACAAATGTCTTCCAGGATTTTTGTGAAGAAAAAAATGAGATAACATTTGCAAAGTGCTTTGCAAACCTTAATATGCTACATAAATACTAGTCATTCTTAATATTAATAAATTCTCCTATATATTTGAATTAAATAAAAAAGTAAACTATAATTCAAATAATTTCTTAATTTGAACTCCTGCCAGTCAAAATTTACTAGTTCACTTTTTATTGAGTCAACCTGACCTAGCAATCCTTCAAGAAGATAAGGACCATCATCTTATATAACTAAATATGTTCTATGTAATAAAACTATCAGAAGACAAGAAGATGACTTAGAAGAGTAAAAAGGAACCTTTTATAGAAAAAATTATGCAAATAACATTGCCTCAGTAGATGAATATTCTTATGGCAAAGATTTTTAATTGGCCACATATTTTTAATCTAAATGAATTTCTAAAAATATATTTAGTCACATCTATATGAAAATCCACTTAAAATTAATACCCAGAACTCCATTTTGGCTATCGTTCAAAAGCAATGTGATCTTCATAAAGTGTTTAGTTATTATTGTTGTTTTTCTTCCTTAATTTTCGAAGAAGACCAATGATATCACAATGTTGGGGTAAAGATACAATGTGTTCAACTGTGGCTGATATTCCATTCTGAGTTCAGAAGGTGCTACCATGGATTGGTCACAAGTAGTCCATTAGGACATTTAGAATGTAAGTGGCTCTGGATTTGCACAGTTCATGTTTCCTTTGTACCTTTATGATTCTGCTTTGTTCATAGAGCACAGGACCTTCCTTGATTCAGGCATGTCATGCTTGATGGTCCTGTCCTAGTGTTTCTCATGTCTCACATCCAATATTAAAGTTCTTTCAGAGAGATCCTGAGACTATCCTTATACTGCTTCTTCTGACCACCATGTTGGGAGATATATAATATGTACACATTACATGTATATATATATATATATATATATATATATATATATATATATATAAATGCATGTGTATACATGTACACATATGTATGTTTGTAGGTGTCTATATGTGTATATACAATATACACATGGTGTTTTAAGACAGCCTTTAACTCTACTATAGTTTAACATCTTTCTAGATATCTATAGTATTATAGGACTATTTTCAGGGAAATTATAGAGACTAACTCTTTGGAGACCAAATTCCCAGCAAACTGTTTACCACAAATTAGTTGAGATATTCTGAATCTCAGCATGTGCAGTATCCTGAAACTCAGGGAAATTCCATGAGTATGTCTATCACCCATTGGTAAATTCCACTAACAAATTTTCTACAGAAATTATGAAGAATAAACTCTCTAGTAGAGTAACCATATGTTGCAAATTTTCTAGTATGGTCCTGATTTTAACAAACGTAAACTTTTAATGAAGCTTTACAATATATATACATGCATATCATATATGTCTGATATATATGTCAGTATACACACACAAATGCAGAGAAATTCTCTGTCAAAAAAAGTATGTTCCTGAGAATGGTCTCTCAATGGCCAATTCCTTGCTACATAAATAAAAATGGTAATGTCGTTCACAATAGTATGCGATTCTCAATTTTATAATATAAAATAGACACTACAACAATCTTATTAAAGGCTTACAAATATTGCCCTGTTTTAGATAAATACAGATAATTATGCCAATCCACATGGAATTAATAAACATTCATATTTTAAAACATTGTCAACAAACACTTAGAGCATTATTATCTATTTCTTTAGTGTGTAAAACTAGAGTTAATCATTTTATTGAGATTCTGAAACTGCAAGCTAGGAACAAAATATGTATACAAGATGACTTCAGAAATCACCTGATAAGACCCAGCTTGATCAGCCAAGCCAACAACCTCTTTCTTGAGCATCATGATGGGATTAAGTATTTTTTTCCTTCTTTTGCTTTGAGAATAAAAAGCATATCTGTCTAATGTTTTAAAATTATTCTTAATAAATGTTTTCCCATATCATACAAATGATTGTCCTGGTTTTTTAGATATTGGAAACTTGTCTATGATTAACCAGAATATTTGACTATTTGGACAACTACCCAGATTAGCAGACCAGTCATTGTATCTCAAGTTAATTTGTATAAGAATTAAAAACAATCTAAGAATTATTTTTGCAAAGTATGAACACATTTTAATTTTGGGGGGGTAGATCTATAGAGCCTTAAGAACATAGTTTTTTTCCTGTTTCTAAGAGAAATCCATTTAAATACAAATACAATGTAGTTCAAAAGTGGCCCATTTACAGTGGGTTTTAGTACTCTTTTCCCACTTCCTCAGTTGCTACTTGCTTTGCTACAACAGTTGCATTACTTAATAGGACTTATAACTAAAGTGGCACTGATAAAAATTATTTTAATAGGCAGAATTAATCCTTTACCGTGTCATCAGTTTTCTTTTACAATTTTAAACACATTTTAAAATAGAGAAATACCTGAGTCAGGATGATTTGGGTTCAAGTAGCCACTGACATGTACTATGATCAAATCAGAAATTTTTAGTGTTCCTAGGCAACTTTCTAAAACAACAAATTGCCAAGGAGGTGCTGATCTACATTGGTAGAAGAATTTTCCTTATTTGGGAATACTTGAACCAATAACACCACAGGTCTAGACAAAAATAAAATAAAATAAAATAAGATGTCATTAATTGCCTTCACAGAATTTTTTTTGTGAAAAAGAGCTTTAAAAATATCCAATGTGTGCCCAATATCCAGTGTGCTCCATTTTATATTTCATTCATTTAATTCCTCAAGAACTTCTGGAAACAAATAGAAATATACATTATTTTCAAAGGCACAACTTTTATTCATAGTGGTTTGATTTTCTTTTCTTAGTACATCTGATATTTCAAAATAATCAATGAATAATAGGATTTCTTTTATGGAGAAACAAGTGTCTCATAAAACCCATCAATTTAATTTTGTAACCATCTTATTTTCAGAAAATCTTCAAATTCTATACACTGTGTTTTGAATTTTAAAACAGAATACCCGAGAAAGATATAATTCCTGAATACCCTAAGCCATGTCTATCAAAGATGAACCTATTTGGCTTTGACCATGTTCATCTCTACAAGACAGATAAGAAGGTTGTTTGGGGAGTAAATACTTTTTTGCCCCTCAGGTTTTAATTTTTCTGCACTCTAAATTATTTTCTTTTTAGTAGCCTATAGATGTTAAATTCAGGTATTTTTGCTATTGAGTTGTTCTTCAATCATGTCGAATTGTTTGTGACCCCACTTGGGATTTTCTTGGCATAGACATTAGAATGGCTTGCTATTTCTTTCTCCAGTTCATTTTACAGATGAAGAAACTGAGGCAAACAGAGTTAACTGACTTTCCCAGGATCACAAAGATAGTATCTCAGATAAGATCTAAACTCAGGAAGATGAGTCTTCCTGACTCCAGGTCTAGCACTCTATCCACTGAATCACCTAACTACCCTAAATTTAAACACAGACACAAGCACTTACATTCACTAATCATTGTTGTGACAGTGTTTTTGGTATGGTTTTCAAATATTTTCTAATTTTCAAAAGCGATACAATAACAAAATGTCTTTCTATAAAATTTTGAAATAAGTTAATTTGAAAGAAGTTAATTCTCAAAAAGTTTAAATGTTATATTATTTTTTAAAATATCACACTCACTATAAGCCAAAAGTAATAAAATATACCAGGAAATAAATATTAAAATGCTCAATTAGACCAAACTGAGAGAGAAAAAAAATTTCCATCCAAAAATTCACTCACTGAAGTCAGGAGCTTTCTTACTTATTTACTACTGAAGTCCCTTGCCAGAACACTGAATTCAGAATAATTCTGTGGGTGAAGTTTTCACTCTGCTTATTTAAGAAAAAATAATGGCAGATTTCTTCTGATCTTGCAGTGCCTTATCATTTTTGCCCCAGCAACATTTTTCTAGTCTTTAAAATACTCAGTGGAATACAGAATAAGGTTAAAGGCAACATTTTGTCTTTGAGGCCTTCCTTAGGCAGGAGAAGAAATAGAAAAATGTTAGTTTTTTAGATCGTGGCCTGAAGAAGGCCTAACAGCCAAAACATCACCTTTAACTTGGTTTCTGTTTCTCAGTAGTTTGTTAGCAACTCCTCCTTTCTTCTTTAGGAGAAAAACTGATATGGCATGTATACTATTTCTATTTTCAACATTCTAGCTCTTAGAGGGACTCATTAGAAAGTCTCATAACATTACTAACCCTCCTTTTCTCTCTCTCTTGATATAGCAGAAAAGTGAATCCTTATTCAAGCTGTAATGTAGACAACCCAATTTGCTACTTCATAACTGTCTGCAATTTAAAGCTTACCTTTAGGATGTATATATTTTCAAACCTTTAACTAACTAGAAAAGAGCACCCTTTTTCTCCTTAAACTAAAAGACTTAATCATTATGATGTAGGCACTCATTAATCCAAGGTGTAGCAGTACATTAACCCTGGGACTGTCACAAAGGGCAATGCCAAATTACAGTTGGTGCAGAGTTCAGACTTTATCATCTTAACACTGACTCTCTATTTCCTACTACCCACAGTCCAAAATAAGACTGAATATGAGGTTTAAAACTCAGACACAAGAGAATGTAGTGAAAATACAGAAACTTAAACAATGATTCCAGATCTATTGATTGTTATATACTTTCTTCTTTTGTTCTGTCTGTATCTATACCTGTAAGATAGGTTGAACATAGTTTAAATGAAAAATAATTTAGTAGCTCATGGGTCTTTTAGATACAAAACATCAAATGCAAGTCCTGAATGAATCTACTTACTCTATTCTATTTGTGTTTGGGGTAACTATTCTCTCTACAATAAAGAAAAAAAAAAACCTCAACCACATTAACAGTTATATCAGTTTGACCATTCGTTGCTTTGCTCTAGGCTCCCATACCTTCTATTTGACAGATGGTTAGAATATAGTTATGAGAGTAATATAAGTAGAATATAAACTTACTATATACGTATGGTATGGTATATATATATGTATATGTATACATATACATAGATATATATATACACACACACAAACGCACTATATATATGTATATATATAATATATTCATACATATCTTATTCCTTCAATACCTCATAGTTTTTGATATTTCAATATATACCAAAAGATATAAATCATGAAAATATTCATAAATATGTGTTCTTGATCTTAAATAAATCTGAAAAACAAATCCATACTATATCCTTTCTTAATTCTTGGTGCAGTGGATAGAATGCTAGAATTAGAATTATTAAACTTTTCAAAATTTGCCTTTGTTTCTTATTATCTCTGTGATCCTAGCCAAATCCTTTAACCTCCTTGAGGTTCAGCTTACTTAATTGTAAAATTAGGAGATTAGAGTAGATGGTCTTTGAGGTGCCTTACAATTCAAAATCATGGATCCTATGATCTATAAGATTGAAAAATGTTCTCTATAACCCAGCTTCTTAAACTGTGGGCCATGACCCCATATGGGGTCTCATAAGTAAATGTAGAGAACACAAAATTATCATTTTTATCAGTAAATGTTTGATATGTATAACTATTACTTACCTATATACCTGGGGTCACAGAAAAATTTCTTGGGTGGAGAGGGGTAATAAGTGGAAAAAAATTTTAAAAACCCAATTTTATCATAGCTATTTCACAGAATTTGCTGTAAGACTTAAATGAGGTAACATATGTACTATGCTTTGCAAACTCTAAAATACTATAAATATGAGTTATTATCATGTTATTAATATATTTTCAAATCAACTGTCAATGAATATGATTTTAAATAAAACATTTTCTTCCACATCTCTTAAAATAGAAAACAATACAATAGAAATGTTTTGGTATTTATTTAATCTTTTTATCATGTATATGAAAACTAAGAAAAACTTGCTCATTTTGATTTTAATTTGTCATTATCTCTTTTTGAGTTTGCAACTGTTAGAAAGAAAATGAAAATATTTCTCAATTATTAATACCAAATATCATCCATTTTGTGTGTGTCAGCTGGAGGCAGAAGGAAGGGAAAGGCCTTTATTTTGAAAAAGGAAATATGATGATCTATAATATAATTTGCATAGAATAGCAAGTAAGAGAAAATGAAAATAACAGACTTCCAAATAGATGGCAGCCGGAATGGGAAGCAAACCACCCAGCTCCCGAATACCATTCCAGCAGAATTTTGAATTTTACACAAGACTAAATGTCAAGAAATTCCATGAGAACGCATAGTTAAGGGCCACCTTTCAAACCAGAACTTCACAAAAAGTCAGATAGAACTGAAGGGCAAAGGAAAGTAGGCCATAATCAGTATCAGCTTGTAGCAGATTCAGCACAATCATGTGTTGCTGCAAAGTTCCAGGGTTGGACAAAGTCAGAGCAAAGAAATCCTCAGGATAGACAACCTGAAAGTCCTAAGAGTTATGGCAAAACACAAAACTAAGATTGAGACAAGTCAGATCAGGGATTCTGAGATCCTTAATTAATATTCAGCCTTAGACACCAAAGAGGCTCCTAAAAATCCAGTGCTTTAAATCTCAATAGTCCAGGGAGCCAAACTCCAGGAAGAAGTCAGAATAAGAGCCCCCAGGAACAAGACCACTTCAGCCACAAATGCAGGAAAGTACAGGCTTCAATCCTGTCACAAAGACCTAAATAAGAAATATATAAGGAAATATAGTGGAAAAGATGAGTAATTCTATAAGCATCAAATATTATTACAAAGATCCCTCCTTTGAAAAAGTGGGTTACTAAAAATAATAATAATGACTATAAATATGAATATTCTCCTAAAAGAAGTAACTATTTATTAATATAAACTCTAAGCAGAAAAAAGGGAAAAACATGGATTTTCCAAAGGACTAATCAACACCTAGGAGAAATAAAGTAATAAATAAAAAGTGGGAAAAAATTTTGAGGAAAAAATTGGAAGGAGAACAAATAAAAGAGAAAGTGATAAAACTCAACCGTGAAATAGATGGCTGAAAATAGGATCAATTAAAGAGAAATTAATGACTCCATGAAACAGCAAGAAATATTAGAACAAAATCAAAATACTGAGAAAAACATATTAAAATGTAAGCCACATGGTATCAAACACAACTGACAAAAAAAAAAGTCAAGGAGAGATGACAAGAATCAACGAACTCCTTGAAAACCATAATTTAAAAAAATTTAAAAGTTTGGGCAGTATTGTGATTTCACAATATGAATGCTTACAAATTAAAAGTGCCCAGATCTATTAGAATCTGAGTGCAAAATTAATGAATTATCTTCCTAGAGAAAACCGAAAAATGAAAGTCTCAGGGACATTTTAGCTAAAATTCAGAACTCCCATATTAAAGATCTTTATGAAGAAATTGCCCTATAAAGAATCTCTCATTTAAGAAAAAAATGCAAGAATCTAGAAAGTGGCATATAACATACAAAAGTTATATAAGATTTGGTAGTTTCTATTTTAAATGAGAGGAGAACATGTAATATGATATTCACTAAAGCAAAATAAATAGTCTTATAATAAAAAATAAATAAATAGTCTTATAATTAAAAACACCTTGTAAAAGTGTATGTAAAATAATACAAAGGAAAACAGGGGTCATTAATATAATGGAGAACTTTTTAAACATTTTCATTGAAAAGATAATAGCTGAATAGGGACTTTGAAAAACAAGTGCAAGAATCAAGAGAAACCTAGAAAATTAGTTTTTCTTTTAAGTTATTAGAAAGTATGGTGATAAAGCACTAAATTCTAGTAAGAGAAGAAGAAGCTGTTGTACATTTAGAACTTTTATGTCTTCCAAAGGCACTAAGTTAAATAAAAAACAACCTTCCTGGAAGCAGGGTCTATTCTGAGAGTTTGAAGAAGGAAGAGAAGGGAAGGCAAAGGGGAAAAAAAAAAACTACCTTGGAAAGGAGGTAGAAGTGGAAATTTTTATTTTTCATAACTTGGCAGAGTGAGAAGAGGATTTTATAAACACAGAAGAAGGCATGGGAAGAATGTGCATCCGGTGAACCTCATTCTTATCTGAAAAAATAATTTGGTTTAGAAATACATGGCAATAGGCTGGGGAAGGGAAGTAGGGCAGTAAGTTTTAGTAGACTAAAGGGTAGGGGAAAGAGAAACAAAGAACCAAAACTAAAGTTTGTCTTAGATTGCCTCTTAGACAATTGATACGTGATCAAACAAATTGTGTTAATTGAATGTAAGAGAATATTAGTATGCTATAAGAAGCAATAAAAGAAATTATTTCAGAGAATTCTGGAAGGGATGAAGTAAAACCAAATGAAGTGAGTAAAATAAGAATTCATTTTAATATAGTAACATTACAAAGAAAAATAACTTTGAAAAACTTAAGAACTCTGATTAATGAAATGACTAACTACAATACCCATGGACTTTTTGCCATAACAAAATACCTGCTTCTGAAGAAGTGATAGTCCCAAGTTGCAGAAAAAGACACATATTTTTGACATGGTTCTAAAGTGGATTTATTTTGCATGACTATATTTTGTTATTCTCGCTGTTGTTGTTACAAGGTTTTTCTTTCTTTCTTTCTCAGTTTTTAGGAGGTAGAAGCTAAAAATAATTATGTCAAAAAAATAAAGGGAAGCCTTAAAATATGCAGAAGAAAACAGAAGGAAGTTCAGGAGGAAGAATAAACAGGATTATTTTGAAAGTGATGTATGGTATATATTTTTGAAAATCAAATACGAAATGAAGATTTATATTTTAATACAGAATTCTGCTTTTGTGTTCTCTGTAATGCTATTTTTTAGTATTTAAATTCAAAATAAAAAAAAAAAAAGAATCAATCACCAAAACTAATGTCATTCTGTATCTACATAGCACAAAATGAAACTGAGATTAAAATTGTTTGTTGAATGCTTCCATCATTCCATCCCTGGTTTTTTAAGCCTAAACAGATAATTAGGTTCAAATTTCCACTTGGAAGTTTAAATTATCTGGATTGTCTGTCATTGATTATCAAAAAGGTTGAATCTACAGGATCTTACTGGCTAGGAAATCACTTTAATTCTAGTGAACCACAAAACCTTTTATCTAGTTCCAGGTCAAATTATTTGATTATATAAATTAATAATGATAAATCAAAGCACTCATTTTTTTTCAATCTGACTTATTTTTATACATCACCAGGTATACACAATGATAATAAACTAATGTAGTACTCCCTCTTTCTTGATTTGGTTCATTGTCCACAGACTTACTATGTGTAGCTCTACAAATTACAGAGTTTGACCAAATAATCATTACTGTGGATGTAGTATTTTTGATAAAATATGGTCAATTTTAGGAAATTAAAGCAAAGCTCCATTGATCTCATGGCAAAGGTAGAAAAGCACTGCAAGAATTTTTCAAGCATGTCTAAGAATCAAGCAGTTTGATATTTTGACAGAAACTGGATAGATAATATGTTGGCATCAATTGAATGATTATCTGTACCTTTATTACAATAGTTAAATTATTATATAAAAACTTTTGTAGAGTTAACAAATCTTTTCAAAGCTGGAAAACTAATGCTCATCAGTTTCATTGTGAACATATTGCATAAATATAAAATGATCAGTTAAAATAAACCAGAGATCTCTGAAAAGCTACTTTGGTAGAATTATTGTAATTAAATTGGAAAATTAATGCTTCCTTTCACTAAAACAATCTAATTATGGTTACACTTTGTATCTTTTGGGTTGTTTCTATTTATTAATATAATTTTTCATCACATTTCTCTCTTGTGACCTAAAAGCAAACTATCAAGAGATTTTTAATATATTACTTAATCTTATAATTCATATCTTGGTAAGAAACAGTCAAGGTTCTTTTTAGAATAGTGCTTTATTAGTATGAAACTTTGGATATTATCAATTTAAATATTATTCTAGATAGAATCAATTTAGATAGAAGACTAATTTATGATATTCTTGCATGTGTTAGAAAATATATCACTTATCAATGTAAATTAGTTTTGACTTTTTCCTCTGAATTTATAAGATCCTCCACCCACCTCTTCAATTTTTTTTTATTTTTGTGGAAGGCACCATAAACCTTCCAGTGTCTCTGGTTCATAATTTCACCATAATCATCAAATCCTCACTCTCTTGTATGGCATATGTATACAGTCAACTGCCAACCCTTGTAATTCTAATCTGCACAAAATCTCGCCATCTGCTCCCTTCTCACTAAACTAGATTCTCCTTAATTCAAATACTCCTCACTTCTCACTGGGACTATTGCAATAGCCTGTTGATAAGTCTCCCTGCTTCCAATCTCTTGCTATAACAATCAGGCCACTCTTTACATTGATATCAAACTGATCTTTACTAAATGCAGATCTGATCTGGTTACTCCTCTATTTAATAAACTTCAGTGACTCCCTATTTAACCTTTAGGATAAAAGATATAGCTTTGTAAAGCCCTTTACAACTTAGCCTTTAACTTTACTCCTCTTTAATTTTGTGAAACAAATAAAATGACCAACTCCATTCTTCACAACTAAACACTCCATCATCCATAGCTGGAATGCTCCCTCCTTACTTCTACCTCAGAAAATCTTCTTTCAAGATACAGCTGAAGCACAACCTTCCACAAGAAGTCTTTCCTGATATCCCAACAATTAGTGATTCCCTTTCTAACTGTTTCTTATTACTACTTTGTATTTATTCTCTTTATATGATGTTAGGATCCTTACTAGGTGCTAAGTCGGTACTTAACAATTCTCTATCTCAGAGTTCACACCTTTAGTTCAAACCTTTAAAGGAGTTTACACCTTTAAAAGTATTTACTCATTGGTTCTGTAAGGAGTTTTCACAAGCCCATGGAGTACCATTCTCTGGGAGGATATAAGGAGCCAGGATTCA
This sequence comes from Sminthopsis crassicaudata, assembly GCF_048593235.1. Classification (NCBI taxonomy): domain Eukaryota; kingdom Metazoa; phylum Chordata; class Mammalia; order Dasyuromorphia; family Dasyuridae; genus Sminthopsis; species Sminthopsis crassicaudata. The sequence continues at coordinate 564,451,561 of NC_133617.1, read as the reverse complement.
GGAAGATCTACTGTGGTGCTAGCTGGGGACACTTGGACAAGAGCAGATTCACAAGTCTAAAGGAAAAGCCTGCTCATGGACTTCCTGGAGATTCACAACTAGGATTGACTTCTGGGAAAACCACAATCCCACACTCTTGGAGGCAGAGTCAAAATTTCATTCCCATATCTACCCTCATGCTGGCTAGAGGCTTTGGATTCAGAGGGAGCTAGAGACTGAAGCTGGCTGGAGACATTCTGACGGAAAAGATTCAAGACTTTGAAGGACACAATATAGGATCTGGACTTTAACTCCTGGCTGCATTTTGGGGATTACTGGTACTGGAACTAAAACTAAAGCTGCCTCCCCAGAGGCTCCCCAAGAAATCTGACCCCAAGAAAACGATTCACAATTTAGAGACAACAGAATGTCACATTTTGGCGCCCAAAGTGGGGCAAGGACTTTTGCTTATTCTGACTCTGGCTGATTCTAAGCCCTTCAGGGAGCTAGCCTGGACATTACATTTTGGCTCCCGAACAGGGCCTGAACAGGGACCATGATGGCGGTGGTGCTGGGGCCCCCAGAATTGATCGCTTAGCTGGAGAACGTGGCCAAAGTTCTGATAGCACCACCTTCTATGGTCAATAATGAACAATGCCAGCATGCAGAGCATATATTCTTATCATTTAGGAAATCAAAATCACCTTTTGCAGTTTACAAGCATATCCTGGAAACTAGTAAAGTGGACTATGTCCCTTTTCAAGCTGCCACAGCAATACTGGAAGCAGTTGTTCGAGAATGGATTCTTTTAGAAAAAGGTAGCATCGAGTCACTGCAAGCATTCTTTTTAACCTATGTCTTACAAAGGCCTAACCTTCAGAAGTATGTTCAGGAGCAAATTCTGTTAGCAGTAGCAGTAATAATAAAACGGGGATCATTAGATAAATCAATTGACTGCAAAAGCATTTTCCATGAAGTCAGCCAGTTGATAAGCAGTGGCAATCCCACAGTGCAAACTCTGGCGTGCTCCATTCTAATGGCACTGTTGAGTGAGTTCTCAAGTTCAAGTAAAACAAGCAACATTGGACTAAGCATGGAATTTCATGGTAACTGCAAAATAATTTTTCAGGAAGACCACCTTTGACTGATTTTCATGTTAACTGTTGAAGTGCTACAAGAGTTTAGCCAATGGGAAAATCTAAATGCTCAAATGTGTTCAGTGTTTCAGCATTGTCTTGCACTAGCAAATCAGGTTTTAAGTTGGAACTTTCTTCCACCAAATTTGGGTAGACATTATATAGCTATGTTTGAATCCTCACAAAATGTGATGCTAAAGCCAACAGAGTCCTAGCATGAGACCCTCTTGGGCAGCAGAGTTATGGATCTTTTCTTTATAGTACATTGTAAAATCAGAGAAGATTCAGATATGGCACAAGATTCATTTCAGTGCTTAGTCCAATTAGCCTCTCTTCATGGACCCATCTTTCCTGATGAAGGTTCTCAAGTACATTACCTGGCACATTTCATTGAGGGACTACTGAATACCATTAATGGAATTGAAATAGAAGGCTCTGAAGCAGTGGGGATCTCCAGCATTATCAGCAATTTTATAACTTTGTTCCTTTGAAATGTTTTAACTACCATTCCAAATGAACTCTTCTCTTCCATTGTTAATTGCCTCACATATCTCACTTGTTCTTTTGGGCAAAGTGCTGCGTTGGAAGAAGTGCTTGATAAAGATGACATGGAAGCATATGATAAATTGTTGGAGTCCTGGTTTACTTTGGTTCAAGATGACAAACATTTCCATAAAGGCTTCTTTACCCAACATGCAGTTCAGTTCTTTAATTCCTACATTCAGTGCCACCTAGCTGCTCCAGATGGTACAAGGAATTTGACTGCCAATAGTGTAGCCTCACATGAGGAAGAAGAAATAAGTGAACTTCCAAAAGATGATCGAGACCAGTTTTCTGACCAACTACCCAATGTAGGAATGCTAGGAAGAATTGCTACAGAACACTGTACACCTCTTCTTACAAGTTTATTAGAAGATAGAGTAATACTCCATGGCCATTTACAGAGACAACAGCTACTTGCCTCACCTGGTTCAGGTGCCATTGATAACAAAGTGCTTGATGATCTATATGAAGATATTCACTGGATTATTTTAGTTACAGGCTACCTTTAGCTGATGATACTCAGGGAGAGACTCTGTTAATACCTCCAGAAGTAATGGAATATTCCATTAAGCAATCAACTGAAGTTGACATTAATACAACACTTCAGATCTTGGGATCTCCAGGAGAGAAGGCTTCTTCCATCCCAGGTTGCAATAGAACAGATACTGTAATTAGGTTATTGTCTGCCATACTAAGGGTTTCAGAAGTTGAATCTTGAGCAATAAGAGCAAATCTAACACATCTACTTAGTCTACAAATGGGAAAAGATATTATTTGGTTTTTGAAACAATGGGCAAAAACCTATCTTTTGGTGGATGGAAAACTGTATGATCAGATAAGTCTGCCATTAAATACAGCATTTGGAGCAGATACAGAAGGTTCTCAGTGGATTGTTGGCTACCTCTTAGAAAAAGTCATCAGTAACCTTGCAATATAGAGTAGTGAGCAGGATCTTGCAAATGATATTGTACAATTACTGGTTACATTGGTGGGAAGAAGAGAAATGGCAAACTTAGTAATTAAATATGAAAATTGGTGGAATTTGGCAAAACAGTTTGCAAGAAGAAGCCCACCTCTTCACCTATTATCAAGTTCTGTGCAGAGAACACTTATGAAGGCTTTAGTTTTAGAAGGTTTTGCTTATATGGACACTGATACAAAACAGCAGTACTGGACGGAGGTTCTACAGCCACTTTAGCAAAGATTCTTGAATGTGATAAATCAAGAAAATTTTCAGCAAATGTGTCAGGAAGAAGAGGTCAAATAAGAGATAACTGCCACATTAGAGGCACTATGTGGCATTGCTGAGGCTACTCAGATTGACAATGTGGCAATCCTCTTTAATTTCCTGATGGATTTTCTCACCAATTGAATTGGACTGATGGAAGTTTACAAAAACACCCCAGAAACTGTTAATCTCATAATAGAAGTTTTTGTTGAAGTTACACATAAACAGATTTGCTATCTGGGAGAGTCCAAAGCTATGAACTTGTATGAGGCCTGCCTCACTCTGTTGCAAGTGTATTCCAAGAATAATCTAGGTCGGCAGCGAATAGACGTTACAGCAGAAGAGGAACAATATCAAGATCTTCTTCTCATTATGGAACTTCTTATTAATCTTCTGTCAAAAGAATTCATAGATTTCAGTGATACAGATGAAGTATTTAGAGGACATGAACCAGGACAAGCGACAAACAGATCTATTTCAGCAGCGGATGTTGTTTTATATGGAGTAAACCTAATTTTGCCTTTGATGTCCCAAGATCTTTTAAAGTTTCCAACCCTATGTAATCAGTACTATAAGTTAATTACATTTATCTGTGAGATCTTTCTTGAGAAAATTCCACAGCTTCCTGGGGACCTATTTAAAGCCTAATGTACTCCCTACAATTGGGAATGACATCAATGAGTTCTGAGGTTTGCCAGCTTTGTCTGGAGGCCTTGACTCCATTAGCTGAACAGTGGGCAAAAGCACAAGAAACAAAATCACCACTCTTTGTAGCAACAAGACACTTTCTTAAGCTGGTCTTTGATATGCTGGTATTGCAAAAGCACAATATAGAGATGACAATTGCAGCAGGCAAAGCATTCTATACATTAGTGTGTTTGCATCGGGCTGAATACTCAGAATTGGTTGAAACCTTACTGTCAAGTCAACAAGATCCAGTCATTTACCAGAGATTAGCAGATGCCTTCAATAAGCTTACTGCAAGCAGCATTCCACGCTGGACCATAAACAGAAGATGGCCTTCCTAAAGAGTTTAGAAGAATTTATGGCAAATGTTGGTGGACTCCTTTGTGTAAAATAAACAACAAAACTATATGCTTAATTTAGACCCTTTCTGCAAAATGCACTGAAATGCTGAAAGTTGACTTAAGTCATTTCTCCTGTTCCCGGGTTCTTTGGCCATTTTGGATTTTGAAGAGCCTGAAAGTTTGTTATGTAAATCAGTGACACAGGAGAGGTCAACATATTCTGACATTATGTATATACTTTTATTATATACTCATAATCAGAAGACTTAAATAATTCCTTCAGAACTGTCACTGGTTCCAAAAGTGATATTGAGACATTTGTGTCTCCACAGTCATTTAGGCTAGTTTTATTAAAATAAAATAACTTTCACAGGTGACAAGTGTTAAGGTTCTATTTCTTTCTTTTGGCTGCTCCAGGATGATTTCCCAAAATTCTTTCTACTTTCTCCACAAAATTTTCGTCGGAAAGGTCATTCAACATTATGGCTTCAGCCTTAATGCCATTGTTGTCCAAATCTGTGTTTTTCTAATTCTGTTCTCTAATAAGATTTCCATTCTAAAATCTACCTATTAGACATTTATTTACAATAGACTATTTCATTATAACTTCACATTCGAAGTAAATAAAGCTTATATTATGGTCTATAGTCCAAAAGCATCTCTTCCACCCAACTCCTTTTTCTTTTCCAGTTCACCAGGCTAAACTTTATGAAATCATAATTTTGCCTTTAAATTTTTTCATATTCATTTTCTCCCCTTCATTGCTAAAGCTACCATCTAAATTCAGTCCCTCATCATCTCATGCCCCACAAGATCTAGTAACTGGTCTTCTATCTCTTTCTTAACTTGGAAGTCTACTCTCCTTCAACCTGTCTGATACCAGACTTCAACCATACCGATACCAGAACTGCCTCTCTTAAACAGTTTGCATGTCACCAGTACTCTTCTCACTGTAGAGTGGCTCTCTATTCCCTTTCAAATGCATCTCTTCTTTCCAAGTCCCAAATCTCTTAGTAATCAGTTCTCAGTTGGGAGGCAGCATGGTACAATGCAAAACATGTCATATTTGAAAGACCTAAATTTCAATCATAGCTCTACCACTTACTTCTTGTACAACAGTGGGCAAGTCATTTAATCTTTCTGCACCTCAGTTTCCTCATCAGTAAAAGGAAAGTTTAAAACTAGGTAGTATCTAAGGTGCCTTCCAGCCTTATGATTTTATTAGCCAATTTGAGCATGACCTTTTTTCTGTCTCCCAGGCTGCCCTCCTCACTGTGCCAAAAACATGTATCTCATTACTATCTCCATTCACTGGTCTTATTTCCCCTGATCTAAAATGGTCCTCTTACTCCTTTTTACCTGTTTAAATCCATCCCCTTCTTCAAGATACTACTATAAGTAACATTTCCTATAAAATCCTGCTGATATTGCAATTCTCTGAATTTCTAAAAATGCTTACATTATTTGATATTTTTATAGCATTTACATCTTGTTTTATATCTCCCATTAATTATTTTACATGCATTATTGTGGATTTCCTAATTACATTTTAAATTTCTTCAAAGCAGGGATCATGTCTTATCCTTATTCTGACTCTCTCACAACATTTAGTAAAAGGGCTGAGCACATAGGAAGTGTTCAATAAACACTTGTTTAAGTTGATTGATTCCCTATTAACCAAGAGCTCTCCCAGGGTTTCCTCAATATATAGTTCCTGCTTTTAACACAGCATAGGCAATCCAGTACAATATGGTATCAGAAATAAATTGACTTGTATAAAAGAGGTTCTCCATTTCCATCTAAATCTTGAGTATGGCCTGGATGGATGAGTTTAATCTAAATAGTTCCAAGTTTTGTTTCAGTTTGTAGTTTGTTGCCAAAATTATTGATGATTTAGAGTCTCCTCAGTGCTTATCAGACCATATTTGTAAAATTAAGTATACATCAACTATTTGGAAGAGAAGGGGGAAGAAGAGGAGGAGGAGGAAGAAGAAGAAGAAGAGGAGCAGGAGAAGCTATAATTTAACTAGCACTTTGAAAATTTCTAAGGAAGATTCTTAATGTTTGCAAAGTACTTTGCAAATATTGTTATATTTTATTCTCACAACAAATCTGGATAGCAGGTGCAAATGAAGAAATTGAAATAGAAATTAACTGACTTGCCCTATATCTAGAAAGTATGGGAGGTTATAGATTAGATCATGGGTCTTAATTCCAGTTCCAGGGATCTATCCATTGTGCCACTTAGAATTTAAATGTTAGTTGCTACAGAATACTGACAATAAGAATTCATAGGGCTTCCAAGATACAAAATATCCAGCAACTACTGTATGCCAGATACTAATGTTTGCCCTAGTGGTCTGAGAGTTAATACAGTGATTAAAGAACTTAGCGTATTATCAGATAGAATTCATTCCATCCTAAAATGTTGCAACATGAAAAAATCTATTTAGGCTACTGAGTTTCAAAAGAAAATTCAATGATGCAATTTTCTGTTCAATTGTTTGTTGAACCATACTCCCATATCTAATGAGCTTCTGGGTTTTACCAGTTTTAGGTTCTGACCATTTGTCTAATCCATAACTATACATGGTTTATATGATCACCACCTTCATGTAGGACCTCATCATGCCTCTCCTACATCTTTGGGATAACCTTCTAATTGGATTCTCAGTGGCCAGTCTCCCTTTCTCTAATTTATCCTTTGCATAGTTGCCAAAATAATCTTCCTAAAACATTAGGATGACTATGTTATGATGCTTAAGACTTTTTAGTGGCTCCTTATTGCCTCTAGGACAAACTAGATAGTCCTCAGCTGACATTTAAAGTTCATCATTATCTTATTCTAGCATACTTTGCTAGATTCATTTCATCTTCCTTTTAACATGTTCTTCATTTCAGTCAAAATAGCCTATTTGCCATTCCTTAATGTAGCACTCCATCTTCCTAAATCTTTGCAGCATACTTAAAATGCATTCCCTCCTTACTGCCACCCTAAGATTTTTTAGTTTCCTCTAAACTCTAACTCAAATGCCAACTTCTACAGGAAGCCTTTCATGATTCCCTTGCTTTTTCCCTCCTCAAATTATCTTGTCACTTATTTACGTTAATTTTGCATCCTCCCATCCTCTCTTTTCCCCAGGTAGAATGTAAACACCTTAAAAGTTGATTTGTGTTAGATCATTGAATCCCTAACATTTATCACCATTTCCCCTATAAAGGAGGATCTTATTACATGCTTGTTGAGTGCAGTTGAAATTTACCATTCCTTAAAACACATATTTTCACCTTCTACTTAGAGTGAATTATTTAGGTCTATTGTATCACTTGGAGTTATCAGCATTATTTTACAGGTAAGGATTATCTTAGACAGGAGGAGAAATGACTTGCCTTTATTATTTCTATAATTAGCTGAAAATGTAAGCATTTTCCTTGACTTAGAAGTATTATGTCATCCCAGATTAGATAGACTAATCAAAGTGAAATAAAATACATCCACATTAACTAAAATGTAAAAACATATCACCATGCACTGTTTCATCTGTTTGGTCAGAGATTATAATTGTTACTTAGGCTAGGGTTCAATCCCTTTGAGGGCCAGTTAGGGCTTTATCCTATGGCTACTATATGAATGTCTTAACCTAGCCAGATAGCTAAAACAAACAAACAAAATAAAAAAATATGCTTTTTTGTCATAGAAAGGAAAAGGGGGAAAAAGTGAGGTATAAATCTGGCCAAAAGTATCATTACTGGAAAAATAAAAGCCTTAGCATATGCCATACTAATGGTCTGTTGATGCCATAATTTTCTCATGCAAAGGACAACATAAATATACATGCTCACTCACATATAAATGACCAGAGAATCCTTTGCAAGTTTAGTGATTTGTGTTCTGGTAAATACAGGAAATGGTAGGAAATTTATAGAAAAGTTCACTCATGAGTTAAATTTTTATCCCCATATTATATATGTCAATTTGTACTATATACATACTTAGGAAATGTAATTATAAATTAAGATTGGTACAGTATTCCAAATAGACTTTAAAATGTTTTAAAACTTATTTTCAATTGATAATACATATGCACATGTATTTAATTGTCTCAATTCCTCCAAACCCACAAATAAATGAATGCATTTTGGTCAAACCAAGTATTCTAATCAAATTTATATATTTGAATTTTATAGTAAAGGGGTATAAATGGACTATTTCAATTTTGTATGTAGATTATTATATTCTAAAATATGTTTCTGATTACCTGTTTTCTTTGGCCTATTGTCTAATCATATAAATGAAATGGATATGAATTTTGTAGAAATAGTTTCTAGCTTTTGTCTTAATTATGTATTAGGTCAGAAAACAATTAGATTTACAAATGAAGCATATTTTAAACTACAGTGAGATCTTCATCTATTGTGTTGAGAGATGTGTCTTTTTATACATAGAGACGTATACATATCCTATATGCATATATTTATTAACTATGTACTAACATACTCAAAAATGACTGGAAAATGTATTCACATTGCTAAAATCATTTAAATTCTTTTTTTTTTTCAGAAACATTATTTTTGTTTATGAAACATATAGACACCAGAAGAGAATTGGTTAAAAATTAAAAGTAAAGTATTTTGAAGAAACATATTTTAGAAATGAGATAAATATGCATTTTAAAAGAAATATATATCATTTACATTGAAATTGGAATATATAAATAATGCTTTCTAGAGTCTATGGGTAATGTTTGAAATAAGACACATATCTTTCAAACTCTGCATTTACTAGTCTCCACTTGTCATTAAATGTAACTGTGTATTCAAGAGCTTTCTAATAATAGCCTTTAATTAAACCAAGGACCGTTAGAGGGTTTCCGTTGCCCTTTGAAGTTCTTAATTATTACTTGCATCCAGCCTTTTATGGCACACTTAAGGTTAAATTAAATAATTAAAATATACCTTGAAGAGAAATATCAAGACTTTTGCATGTTTTAATTAAATCTCTGAATTTCTCAGTTTTAAAATAATAACGTGTTTTTATTTTTTCATTGGTGGAGTAGTAGAATGCTCGATATATTAAACAAAAAAATTGGTAGCTTTTTATGGGAATAATCGCTAAGCAGATGCATGTAAATGAGCTATTTTCTATGCATGGCTTCCAAAAGTGCTAATTAAATAGTTGGCATTCCAGGCTATGCTCGCTCATTGTTTAGTGACACACAAATCCAGCGATGTGTGCCAGCAGACATTTTAAGTTGAATGTTTTCTCCTCTACGGCCTTTGTCATGAAATGGTGGCACCATGATGAGAACACTGGTGTAAGCAAAACATTGAAATATGCTTTAATAATGTTTTAACCATGTCGTGACACCAGTCTAGTTTTCTAATGAATTTTTAATTTCTTTTTTCTTATAAGGGTGGTATGAGTTATTGCTGATGCATTTTAAATCATATACATGAGTCATTTTCTCCCTGAATTTGCATAAAATGGCAAAATGCTAATGCACCAAACAGGGCTTACTATATATGGTACAGCAAATATTCCCCTACAGATTTTATGCAATCAATCTCCTGTATTTCATTAGCAGCTAGATAAGGTGTGGCCAGTCTGCAGAATAAAAAAGAAATGAGGATAGCACAGGGAACTTAGAATTCTTTAGATGATGTTTACACTCTGATTAGAATAGATTTTGCAAGTAGAATTGACACAGGTAAGACACATACACACTGTTGCCTTGAAAGGTATAGTCAAACAGGATTTTTGAATTCAATCTTCTGCTGTTAGACACGTTGAATATCCAGTATTGAATTATTGTGATTTTTTTAACATCTATACTGAATGTTGGCTAACTATAATTTACATTTAGCACCATCTGTTTGGTACAGTTTTAATCTTTCCATACAATTATAAAGATTGCAATTTTCCATTGTACTCATAAAATAGCAAGAGAAAGGGAGATCTCATTTTGTGATTTGTTGGAGGGATACATTTTTTAAAATTAAGTTTTCCTCTATTCACATTTTTTAAAAAATATTTCTATATAAACTCATCTACCACCAGACTGGCATTCAAGCCTCAAAAATGGCCATCTTTGAGATACTGATCTAGAGCTTTACAATTGAGGGATAATTTTTTTTCTTTTTGTATACTTCTCTTTCCAAACCTCTTGCTGATCCCCCACCCAATAATTTTTGCCATCTGGAACATTTTTGAACCTGGTGCAAAAAAAGGGGTGCTTTTTAAAAATAAATGTATGCTTTGCCCTACAGTTATTTTGAATTAGTCTTGATAAATAATTAAGGAATGCATAATATATTATTTAGATGCCATGGTCTTAAGAATTTGAGTGGTATTTCAACTACAATTATAGTCATTTATTTATCAGTAAAAAATTTACATAATCACACTTCAAAATCCAGTGGACTGGAGAGATATCAGAAAGACACCCATGAATGTGGTAATGACTCTGAGCATTAAATTAAGTTAATAATGTAGTGATGCACAAGATATTCTAATATCTAGTAATCCAGTATGTAGTCATTTAAAAATGATAGAAGCATAAATATATTTTTCTCTTAGCCACACTTTATGTAGACTGTAACTTTTAACTACAAAATGGAATTTTAAAAGTCAGTATTAACATAGACATCATTTTAACAGAATACTCTAAAATGAAATTTCACATAAAGTGTGCTAATTTTCACATTTCCAGTTGGTAAAGAAATAGTTTTGACACAGTGATGATGATTAGCATCTAAATATTTCACTTATTATATATATGTATATATACATATATGTATATATATATATATATATTTGAAACAACAATATAGATCTTAAGGCTGAAGTACAGAAAAATCACAGAAACCCAAGTCCTCTATCATGTCAGTGAGCACTGAATGCAAATGGAGGGATTCCTTATTGAAGAGATGACTTGCTTTCTGTTAGCTCAGTCATGCTGTGGATCCTCCCTTAGCAGCTAGTCCATCTGAGACAAATCGGCCAGAAATATATGCAGGATTTGCCCTATGCTATTTGAATCATTGGAATCCCAGGTCATATCTGCAAACTCAGACTTCAGACTCTAATTGAGCATTAGTCTTCAGGGCAGAGAACTGAGCCACTCAGCAGTTTCTAACTTTATTTTGAGACATTTGTGAAAATCTATATTCATGCTCAGGAAGTATGTTAAGAACCATTTTATAAGACAAGGTAATTAAATCCTGCATAATTAGTTTCCTCCAAAATACTTTACGAATAATACTGACACTTTCTAATCTCCATAGATATATTTCACATAAGAAAATATATCTTTAGTTACTTATAAAACCAGAAAGATGAATATATATCAAATTCTCAAAAATATGTAATCCATTCCCCAAAAATCCATATTCCCTAAATATTTGTGAGCTATCTTAGGAACTTTACAATTAAGGTTTCTTCAACTGTTTTCAAGATATTTGAAAGCATATTTTCAACTTTTTCAACTTTTTTCTATTGAACTTTATATTCTTCACATCTAAGTCTAATAGCACTTTCATTGGTCCATCATGTCCTTTCAAATAAATGTATTTGGGTGCCTATTGTATGCAAAGCATAAACACTATGAAAGTTGCTTTCTACAACAGGACATGTCTAAAAACCACTATTTCAATGAATAACATAGATTAAAGCATAGTAAGTTGTTTTTTTTTTTTTTTTTTTTTTTGTAGAATTTACAAATACATTTGGAACTTATACTTAAATAAAGATTAAAAAAAAACACAACCTCATTCTAGCTCTACTTTGGCTGATTTCTACCAGCATGTATGTATGGGGTACTGATTTGTAATTGCTTAAAACCTTTTACTCTGTCTTCATGAAAGTAATATCCCCACAAAAAGCATACTCAAAGCAAGGTTAACCTTGTTTTCCACCAAACTAGGCCTGGTATTCTTATCAAAGCCATATTCAATAAGTTTATTCATTGATAATATTATCTACCTTTTGTGTTAAACTTTTAAGAAACTTCATTTTCTAGTGCTATTCATTTCTGATGAAATCTTACTTTCTACAGCATTCCCTTAAACCTCTCATTCCCTCACCTCCTTAAAAACAAAGATTTTAATTCTTCAACACATGAGATGCTGAGAGTAATTTTTGTGCCTGACTTGAAGGAATTCCTTCAATCTAACTCTGGATAGATCATAGAAATATTCATTTCCAATAGGCAAAGTATCGTATCAATCCTTATTGCTTTCCAATTACTTACTGCCCAATCACTTGGGGAAACAGAAATATACCTTTTACTGAGTTTTAAAGGTTTCAAAAGAAAATAGCAAAAAGAGAAATTGCAATTAAATACTCGTTTGCCTATGTCAGTGAGTATTTGAGCAGGAAATAGTAATGAAGACAAGACCTCAGTCAGCTACTTAGAGACAGAATCAAAAGAACATTACGTTCTGATATGTGTGTGTTTTAATGATGTACCAACACTTGCAAAACATTTTGCTAAAACTATTTCTGATCTGTCCTGTCAGAAAGTTCATTCAAACTCAGATCCATCCCTCTTAAAACTGTAATCAATCTGAAATTTGCCATCGTAGTAAGTGTCATTTACCATTTGTGCTGAGGTTTACTTGTTAAATATCGGATAGCTACTTTGGAGAAAGGAAATAATGACTGGCTACTTTGAGAACTAGTGGCAAAAAGCGGCTATTGTTAACAAGGCACTAACGCACTACCCACCCGAACATGTTTCAGACCTTAGTGTTGACTTCAAACATAATTTTGTATGTAAACAATAAACCTTCCTCACCATTCTCTTACAAGCGGAATGAAGCCCATCACTTGTGGCTTATATCTATGAATTAAGAAGTTTGGCGCGAGGTGTTGTTTGCTGGCCCCTATTGCTCTTTCAAAGGACAGTAACGTTCACTTTCGACTTTAAAGTTACAAAAGTGACACAATTAATAGACATATTTACCTGAAACTCACTATAAATAAATGTTTCCCTTTCCCCCTCCCTCCCCTTTTCCAAGAGCAAGTGTCAAGCTGTCTGCGATCTTCCTCTTTCTTCCTTAATTCACGCGGGACGGACGAAGAGCAGGGAGCTCGTGCGCCAGACGAGGTGGATTTAGCTCCCAGTTAAAGAGTTAAGATGGTATCATTAGCTGCGCACAGCGTGATTTCTCTCTAATCCTCTCTGGAACTTACAACAAGTTTAAATGTCCATGCATGATGTTATTAACTGGCTTTAGTAAGTGCTTAAGACCCAGTTTTTTTTTTTTTTTAAGTAATCTTTGAATAAGTTTTTCTTAAAAAATGCATACTGTACCCCACCAAACAAGGAGATTAATATTTATAGCAAATCTGATGATGGAAAGATGAGCAATGAGCTTTTGTGTGAGTGAGGGAAGAGGAAGAAGAAAGAGTTGCTGTATTACGTACCTAATACTAAATGGCCCAGTATGGACGCATATACAGATCCTGCTTTTAAGAAAGTTGCCTCTTTCCATTAGTAATAGCTTGCAGCAAATCATATTTGCCAAATTTTCATCAATACAATTCATATCTTACTGGATAAAGGAGACTGGTAAAAAAAAAAAAATAGAAAAAATAAGATACAAGAAGGAACTCTTAATCACACCTTCTCTGTTACCCGGAGGAAGGGGCCCTGTGGCTAATTGGATCGGGGGATGCCAACGAGCAAAGCCCGCTTTCTATCCCGTGCCTCTAAGCTAAAAAGATTTTCCAGGGTGAATAAAAAACAGTGTGACATCAAGATAAGTCAATAACCACAACTCAATTACTCTGCAATCTGATAGCTGAGGGAGAGAGGAAAGGGTCAAAAACTCCTTCAAGGTGTGTGTGTGTGTGTGTGTGTGTGTGTGTGTGTGTGTGTGTGTGTGCGCGCTTGCTTGCTTGCTTGCTTGTGTGCATGTATGTGTGGTAGAGGAGGAAGAAGAGAGAAAAAAGAGAGGAAGAGAGGATGATAGAAAAGTGATTATCAGAGCAGATACAAAGAGGAGATCGAAGCTGATCAACGGTGAGCTCAGTTGAGCAGAGAAGCTAAGTAGTCAGCAGGGGAGGGGAAACTGCAGAAACTTGGACGCGCCCGAATTTGGGATGAAGAGGAGGAGACCACAACTTCCCAAGCTGAAGCTCGCTCCCGCGAAGGGAGATGAGCGCGCGAACCGCTAACTGGTAAGGGAGCGCGCCGGCGCACAAGCTTGCGAAGCTCTGGCAGTCCGTCTCCGGGGAAACACCAATCAGAGGCGCTCACTAAGGCGAGGGGAGAGTCACTACTGCTGCTATAGAAGGCAGGCTAGGGACTGTCACATAGCGGTGTTGTGCTGCCCAGCGGCGGGCTGGCTGCCTCTGCTGTTGCCGTCTACTGTATCCTCAATCCACCTCCCATGACACGCACCTTACAATCCTGCTGCTAAGCTCATCTATTTTTAGAACTCAATAAGATACTGTTCTGTTGCTCAGCTAAATTATCTGGCCACCAAACCCAGCGATGCTTCTTTTAAACAAATGTCTTAGAACTAGTTATCTTCCCCAAAGAGTCAATACCTGTATACAGATTTTAAAGATTCCTCACCATTGGCCTGACAACGCCAAAAAAAATTACGCTACCTAACATTACCCTATACCAAGGGCATGCCGTCAGCATAGTCATTATTATCAATAATAACAGCACCAATATACTTTTCATTTCAATTCTCCATCTCTGGCTATTAATTTCACAAGAAAGTCAAATAGTACCCAAGAGGAAGAAAAAAATATTCTAAAGACTAAAGTCCCTTTTATAAGCTGATATGAATCTCCGTGGCTTCTGTTGTTTAACTTATGCTGTCAAGGACTGATGAGCAGAAAAGTAGGCTAACAAAGCCACCTGTTAAAATCTCAGACACTGAAGAAACGACAGTGCTAGTCCAATCACAGTAATACTTCTTTAATGCGGTTAATCGAAGTGAATTCTCACTTTGGAAACTTTCGACGGAACATTTGTTTAAAATATTACATTTTCTTGTTTGTGCTCGATTCATTCATTTTGTTGAATTCACCTGAGTGGTGGTTAATCTCAAAGTCTAATCTGGAGGTAACAGAATTTTAGTGGGTTTGAATTATTGGTTAAATGAAAAAGGGAGACGCAGAGGAAATTTTCCAGTTAATTTCCCCTAAGTCATAATGCTGGTCTAAATAGCACAAAGCCTTAGAAAATTGTCACCATCATAAGACCCTTATTTATTGAGTTTTTAAAGGTCATTGTTCTTAAAAAGTAAATATTTCCTGTAATGTTCATTAGTTATATTTAGTCTGCAAAGACAATAAGCATCCATTTGCTGGCTATTTCAATGGTTTCTTTTTACAAAACATAATCAGACTACACAAAAAAAATAGAATTTCACTTTCATCTCTTTTTGTGAAAGCACCAAAGCACTAATGATAGCATATAAAATATATAAGCACTGCTTAAAAACAATGAAAAAGAAACATTTTGAGAAATAAGCCATTGCAAATATAAATAATGCATTTGTCTCATTACAATGCATACTAATGGTAAGTTCAAAAGGGGGTTGATGCCCTGGCGAATATGCCCATTCACAAATCTTGAAACAGTACTCTCACTATTATGGGATTTCCTTTTTTGTTTTGATTTTGATTTTTTTTTAAATCTAGGTTCTGTTTGATTTGAGTTCTTTTTCTTTGCTAATGTTGTTGTTAGATAAAGAGGATTAATAAAAAAAACTTGGTCATGCTCTATCTTTGTGTTTACTTTTTTACAGATATCATTTTAATAGCCTATTTCTAAGTATTTCCTGAAAAGATGCTGAATGTCAAAACCTGCAGTTAACATTCCTGTTTAGAAATATACAAAATAACATGTTTGACATTGGCAACTCAGATGTATTATTCAGCAAAACAGCAATTACTCATTGTTTTGCAAGTACATGTTAAGAACTATTCGACACTTGGTGACAATAAGAAGATTGCAAAGTCAATTATATTTAAAACAGACATCCTAATAAAACATATATAATCAACTCCTTGCAATCTTTTTGAACTACGTCCTTTCCTTCTTCTAAACTGTTTGCTGCCAAATGGTTTGTGTGAATGTTAAACCTCAAGTTAAAAACTGATTTGCAAAAATAACAGGAAAAAATAGTAAATGAAAAAGTTAATTCAAAAGGGGAAGTATTTCTAAGGGTATGGGGATCCACATCAAGAAGCTCTGAACAGTGACTTGCATATCTTTGGGGATGTATGTCTGCTCTGTCCCTTTGCAATGTCAATCATAATGTTAAACTTTGGAAGAGCAGCATTTGTCAAAATACAAACTAGAACCTGAGCTGGCAGCACATTGATACACACTACAAGTTCCATGCTGAACTTTAGCAATAGGGACCATACAACTAACTATTTATTTGAGGGGGTAGGAGGCAAGGGGGGGGGAGTGGAATAAAGTATTTTTGTTTTGTTTTAATTACATAAGAAGCATCTTTGTAACATTAGTTTCTCTGTAATAGATTCCACCTCTCAACCCAACCCACAAACTGAATTCAAGTTACTATCCATCAGAAAATTAAAATGTTTATCTTACTAAAATAACTTCTAAGTAAATTCATTATTTTTGACTTTTTTTTTTGCATTTCCTGCATTGTACCCCTTCGCAATGATATTAGTTCTAGTGTGGGAAAATATTATAATTGAGATCTGGTAAGTTATTTGCAGACTTCAAGTTTTTCTTTACACTGTGCTGACATTTAGTACAGCCCTGGTGAGGAAAACAATACTGCCATTCATTGCTCTAGACGTAGATTTCAATCGACTTAAGCGGGCACAATGAAACTTGGTCATTCACTGGTTACCCATATTGTGTTCTCAAATTTTCTCTCAGCAAAAGTATAATGACTCAGTATTGTATGGTTGCATAGACAAGGGCTCAGAACAAGAGACACTAGTTTTGTCTGACGGTGTGAGAAAGTCGTGAAGGGATCTTTTCTTCCAGATGGTGTTAAATTCAGCTGCCTTTTTAACATTGGCCTTGCACAGCAATCTGCTGCTCCCCTTTCACAAAGAATAAGCCTTGGTTCCCACTAGTTAACATGCATACTCACGCAACCTGCAACTTCACTCCAACTGTTTGACAATGCAGTGGTATGCTAAATAAACTTGATCCGGTTTCTGCCAATGTTAAA